>NC_057938.1:9307353-9481956 GCF_018555375.3 Anguilla rostrata
TATTTTTCTTTCATTTGATTTTCTTTTTTTTCTTCTTTTTTTTTGTAATGCAATACAACTCTTAACCAGGTATTAGGAAAAAAAGGAGGAAAAATAAATAGGAGTGGTATTTTTTTGTGTGTGAGTCTCATTCAGAGCGATTTGTCCCCCTTTGTAGTCCTAATTATGTGACAAAGTGGGATAACAGAAGTTCTCAACTCAACCATTATGCGAGCACAAAAAAGAGGCACATACAAGAAGCTGATCACTTCGGAATTAGCAAACATGATACAGGATGGAGGGAAAAAAAAATCATTAATGCCGTCAGGGATTAGAGTGCTGATTAAAGAGCTGCTTTTACCATATGCAAATGAGCGATAGGCATTTATCAGCACCCGGCCAAGCTGTCTTGGCTGAAAAGCCACATATGTTTTTTAGCTGATTAAAAAAAACTGCTTGAAGTTGTATGCTTTTGACAAGGGGGGAGAAAGAGGGAGATGAAGAGAGGGAGAGAGAGAGAAAGACAGAGAGAGAGAGAGAGAGAGAAAGATGGAGAGAGAGAGAGAGAGAGAGAGACTACAAGGCAGTCAATTCATTTTCTCATGGCCAAATTCCTGTGAGTGCTCTGAGCTTTCTGCTTAATTCCCACTTATTAAACAGGTCCTTCTGAACATAATTAAAACATGTCTCGTGTGTGTGTGTGTGTGTGTGTGTGTGTGTGTGTTTTCCTTGTTATGTCTTGCTTTACTTATTGCATATTTTTTTAAGTATCTTCTTTTAAATCTCTTTTTAGATGAGTATGTCTGTTTTTCTTACTATATATTGCTATCCTTACTGCATATTTCTTCTTCCTTTAAATGTCTTTTTTAGGTGTGTGTGTGTGTGTGTGTGTGTTTCTTTACTATATCGTGCTATCCTTACTGCATATTTTTAAAAGATCTGCCTTTAAATCTATTTTTTATGTATGTGTGTGTTTTCTGTACTATATTTTACAGTCCTTACTGCATGTCTTTAAAGGATCTTCCTTTTAATCTTTTTTTACGTGTGTGTCTTTTTCTTGCTGTATCTTACTATCTTTATCACAAATTTTTCAAGTATCTTGCTTTAACCCCTTTTAAAATTTTTGGTGTGTGTGCTGGTTAAATTTTCCTTTCTATACAGGTTTGAAGCCGAACACTGCATTGTCTCTAGGCTTGTGTGTCTCTCAGCAGTTATTATATCTATATTATTTATTCCCCATGTGGAGGTTGACCCTTTAATGTTGTCATGGAGGAAGATGAGTTTCCTGCTGCCCATCTCTGCCTCCTCTCCTCACTATAATCCATGGTTTTGAACCCTATGCGTTTACCCTCTTCACTGCATTCTGGTTCAGGAAGGGACGCTCTGACCCTTAATATCTCTGCCCTTAACCAAGGCCACACAAACAGCATGGTGACGCATAGATGCCTGACTGTGCCATGAATTTCAGCCATTATGGACTGAATTTCATGTGGTCCCAATCTAGTATGTCCATTCTTTAAACTTCCAAAGAGCATCGGAGAGGTGGTCGAGGAATCTAAACATTTGATTTATAAGCGTGATGCATTCCCTACTGGAGATGTACACAAATAGGACAAACTGACATAAAAAAAGTCTTGCATGAAAATCTTTGTAATGAGGAAGTGGGTTGAAGTGATATTTTTTAAATCCACACATCCTGGAATCATGAAGCATAGATAAACATGTTCAGTTAATTTCATTTTAAATCCATTTCCTATCTACATTAGCATTACCCCCTCTGAATACTTTTCATAGGACATCTAGGCCATTTCCTTGCAGCTACCATATTTGCCATAAGACACTCCAGCAATTTTTCTGCTAACAAATTAAAAGCTGTTCTGATTTTTTTTTTTTAACAAAACCATGTTTGTTCAATCAAGAGCCCATTTAATAGCCTGTGTGTTATGGTTCTGTGTTCCCGTCTGTCCTTCCTTGTTGGGCCGCCAGATGGCGGTACTTCTGTTTTATGTCCTGCTCCCCCTGTTTGATTGTATTATTGTTTTCAATTGTTCAATTATTGTTTTTTGGTTGTCTCGTTTTCCCCTCCCTCTCTGTGGCCTGATTGTGCATTGTGCTCTGCTGTGTCTCGTCAGTGTCTCGTCTATTTAAGTTCCCTTCTCCCTGACTCAGGTGCTGGATCCTTGGTGGTTGTTTGTTAGTGTGTGCCTCTGATCATGTTCCTGCCCCGTGTGTTCCTGCTCATGTTCTGTTTTCCACGTGCTTTTGGAATTTTGGATTTTCTTGATTCCTGTGTTTTTGAAGATTACTTTGTGTTTTTTAAGAGTTGCCCTGCGAGGCCTTTTGTTCCCTTCTGTTGTTCTGGATGTGTTGAGTAAAGTCTTTGTTTCAAATCCGTTTGGAGTTTTGAGTTTTTCCCCTCACTCTGCGTTTGGGTCCGAACCCCCCACGCACCCTGACACTGTGGGTGATGCTCAGTAGCATTTGATTCTCACAAATAATTACAGCCCACTCTACAGGTTGAGATTTCATCAAAAAACTATTTAAGTAATTACCTGTTGAATCAGGGTTATGCTTTAACAGAGATAAATAAAGCCTTAAAAAGAGCCAGTTTTAATCACTCAGCTTCAACCTAATCAGGTTCTTTAACAGTCACGTGCCATGTGCTTCTGGTTCGCACGTACACTGTTGGTGCAGATTCTTAATTTGAAAATGAATTGGAAAGCTGATTGGGTCATCACTGGTAGTCGCACCTAATTGAATATAGTTGATCATACCTATCATAATTGGTCATATGAAGTAAGGAATGATTAGAGCAGGCATTTGTATAAGTGTACGATTGTGAATCTGGATTTTGGCCAACATTAAAAAGGATTAAGTGTTCAGTTGTTCAGAAATTGTATCTATCCCATCTATCCCATATTTTGTGTGGTAATCAGGCACATGCTGCTGTGTATATGTGTAAACTGATGGTCATTATGTCTATATTGGCAACTATTGGCTATAGCACAAAATCACTAGCAGTTCACTTTGAAAAACAGGCCTGCATCCAGTCAATATTTGTCCTTAATTTGACTTACAATTAAATGCCAGTGTTCAGTCTAGGCACATTTTTAAGGTTATTGTGGTGATCTCTAAACCAGCCAGTCTCTGAACTTGCAAGAAGGGAAAACACTTAAATATAAGGCTAGCTAAGTTAAGGACAACAGTTGATTGAATCCAAGACTCAACGGGCCTCATTCACAATACTTATCTTAAATTGTTCTTACTTTTGTTCTTAAAAATGTTCCTATGAAAAACCAATATGGGATTCGTGACACATGTACAGACCATTGTTTTGTGCATATGAATGTATAAGATGATGAATACTGACTGTTTGTAAATTTTATGCGCAATCCTGTTCATGTTCATTATCATAAGGAAACAGCCTTGAACAAATTCAGATAAGAAAAAAATTACAAATGCCGAAATGTTCTTGGAAACGTTCTTACATACAGTTTACGATCAAATGTGATCGTACACGTTTCGGAATGAGGCCAAAAACTGCTAGTTTGTTTTTATTTTGTTGTGTTATTATTATTTCTGCAGGACAATAGAGAGTTAGTTTATAGAACGCAATTTGTCACTGATCAGCACTGAAGGTACAGGTGTTGGAGTTTTTTGCTGACATGCTGTACCTGTTAATGCAGAGGTTACCAGCACCTCACCTGTGTGTTATTGAACATTGAGGACAAAATATTATGAACTAATTCCACTAAAAATTATTACAGTTTGTGAGATGGCATCTAGTGTACAGGCGCAAAACTTCCTACAATTGATTATGCTGTGCACGCTACTGTTCTTACTCGTGATAATCGAACACACATCAATACCCCTGAAATTACTTTCCCTGCCGGGACTGAGATTCTCATTAACCTTTTAACCCCTCGGTCACAAACAGGGTAAATTACATATTTAAAAAATTGGCTACAGCATGCAACAAAACGACAAAAACATTATGGTGTTTACTTTTTTACTGACTACATATCAGGTCACCTGAATGTGAAATCACCTGCAAAGAGATTTTCAAAGGAAAACAGGTTAATAAGGTTTCTTATTATTCAGTTTAGTGTAATTCATATCTGAATGCAGCTGTACTTCCACCACAAATAATAATTATTGGGAAGTTTTAAAATCATGATCTATTTTCTCTGAAGGGAGCCTATTAGCTGCAGGGTGATGTCAGGCTCTGCTTATCAAGATGATTATGTAAAGAAGAAAGAGAGTCATTTAGCTAGGTTTGAGAGAGGTTTGGCAATTAAATCAGAAAGCAACCTTTTCCTAAGGCATGTCCTTCAAGTATTTTTTCGTAAAAACAGTGTTGTTCAAAGGCATTGTGGCCACTGTAGCTTCTTCGTGTTCCACAGAAGAGTATTACTTTAAGTAAGAAAACCTGAACTCCTGAGTTATGTTGAAAATGAGGGTAAAGTGACATTTGCTTGTTTTTATCACTTGGAATGAAGGACACAGTGCATTGTGACTACCGTGAACAGAGTTGCCAGTATCTCCATAAATTCAGAAAATACACAAACACAAGCTCTTTGTTCATTTGACGCTATTTGTCTACAAATTCTGAGGGTTACAGCTTTCTCCAACTGTGCCTGAAACACAGTATGCACAATCTTACATATGTAGTATTTTAATATGCTTTGTGAATAATATTCTTTACATTTATGCATAGTCCAAATCCAAAAAAATCTAATTGGAGAGGTACATATGCAAAACTGTTCATATATTCCCATTTGTCGCTATTACTTTTCTCAGTGTATTAATTTCTTACGTGAGAGAAAGTTTTACACGTATGTTTTTTGCTTTGAAATTAGGCTCATATTTAACCCTCCTGTTCTGTTCATTTTTTAGGTACAGCAAAAATGTTCCCGGGTCAATCCCCATACAGGGGGGGTTTGCAAATACATGAAATGAACCATTTTCATTTAAAATGTTGATTACACTAATTAAGGCCAGTAGAAGAAGTTTCATACTGAAAAAATAATTTTAAGTATTTTTCCTAGATTTTCAAACTTTAAAAAGGGTCAATTTGACCCGCAACATAACAGGAGGGTTAATATTAGGATAGGCATTTTGGGCCAAGAAGCAGCATTACATTACATTACAGGCATTTGGCAGACGCTCTTATCCAGAGCGACGTACAACAAAGTGTATAACCATAACCAGGAACAAGTATGACGAAACCCCTAGAGAGAAGTACCGGTCCAAGTACAGGGAACAACCGCATAGTTCAACTTGGACCCTGATGGTTAAACTGATTAACATTAACAACGAGCGTGCAGCAATCATACACCACAATTTTAAGTAATATTTGGAAGTTATCTTTGTGATGTTGTGAGGTTTGTGAAAAGACACACCTTTGAGAAGAATCGGTGACCCTCTATGTGTTCAGAATGATTGGCCAAAACAAGAATTCTCTGAACACAGGGAATGTCGGAACACACGGTTATATTGGAGGTTGCCAGCGGCTACCCAGAACCTTCTAAAGTGCTCTGACCCAGCAGCCCATGAGAGCCACTTCACTGCCTGGAACAGCCAGGAATAGAGGGCCCAAACATTATGACCAAGTGCATTAAAAGAGCTCTCCTTTGTTACATAGGAACTAATGATACAGTACCTTCTTTCTCAAGGACATTTAATTAGCAGACAACAGCTGAGCCATTTTAAATGGTAATCTGTTTTAGCATCTAATCCTTCATATTCAATGTCTTCTGTGCTGGAGCACATAATGGATGTTGCTTTTCCACTCAATACAAGGGTAAATGTATTGGGGGGCTGAAAGAAGACCTTCCACAATAGTAAGAGGATTAGGAGTCTTTTGACATGTTAGGGTCAAAGAGGAATGAAAGCATCTGATAGATTAGCAAGAAAGCCTAGGTTTATACAAGAGCAAATTTAAATCATTCAAATGTTTTATTGACTTACAGTATTGAATGCAGTGCTGGTCATATTTAAACATACATGTTTAATATAAAATTTATTGTCCCGTAATTTACTGTTTTAGACAGACTGTTAATGTTTGCTAGCTGACAGGCTCGGTAACGTAGTTGCCAAGATGGTTTAATTATTATTCCAGTTCTTGTTGAACAGCTAACAGGACTGTGATGATGCATAATTGAGGCTTCTGGGAGGGTCTCATGGAACTTAGCTTTAAAACCTAGCCTTGGTAGTTGCCATGTGTGCTTAAGAAATTGTCTTCCAAAGCAAACAGAGCTGTATTACAAAATGTCTTTAATTGCAGCCATGATGTTTGAGGCTACAGCAGTGGTAACATTCAGAGAACCTTCTGTGTTGGCCAAGGCGAGGAAACTTAAAAGCCCTGAGAACGTAGCTTTGGCATAATACAGCATTTGACTCACAATCTCTGATACTCACTACCTTAGAGAAGAGTTTGATGTGGGCGGAGAAATGTGCGGAGCCCCTGAGGACCGGGAGCTGGCACTGTGCCACCAAACGCACGGCATTCCCTTTAACGCTGGCACATCTTGGGCAATGCGCGAGGCCCCTGCGCCCGTTTTCCTGAGAGTAACTCAGCACTACTCCGTGGGAGAACAAACACAGCACCGTGGGGCCAAGTGGAAATTCAAAAGCCCTCAAACAAGCAGTCGTTAATTGTACCAACATTTACGGGATTTGTCACTCTGAAGGCCAAAAACAGGCCAACATTTTCTTTTTTTCAGTAGCCGTTTGTTTTATAAAAATATATTCTGACGTCAGCCTGGGCGTACTTGCTCTATCAACAGATAATACAAATGTTGGTTTTTAATTTATTTTTTATTTTTTTGTAGTGACATAAACTATTTATCTGAAATGAAGGTCTCCTCCTCACCACCCAGAATTGCTATCAAAGGAAACTTGTGAGGTGGTGCAAAAAGCCTGTATGAAGCCACAGACATTATTTCAGCCATAGATATCTTCTTCTCCTTTAGAAATACTTGTAAAGAGCATGATTCCACAATTTGCCATTGTATTTTTTTATTAGGCTGAAATCATTGCCGATTTTAAATTGACCTCTCAGCAGATTTAATCTCTGCAATAGAAATATGGTATTTAATTTAAGCTTTGAAAGTAAAAATGCAGAAAATGTTGATACAGCATCTTAGCTTTTGTTATAAATGAGAACATATCAAACTCTGCGCCAAAAGTGATCATTTAGTGACTTGCAGTAAAAACTTAATGGTGTGAAATTGTTGCAGAGACTACATTTAATATTTGAATGCTGATTATGCAGAGCTCTATGTGAAAAGTCCATTTGAAACCAGATTTTCTAAATAATGACAAGTACCAAGCCCAGGCAAGTTTAATGCAATATCAGGTTTTCACCCTTTTTAAACAAATTATTCTCCTGAATAAGTATCCAGAACAGCATTTATTTTAACAATAATAATTTATGCAACAACACTGACATATTAGTGAAAGCTATCACAAGAAAAGTAAGCTTCAGACATCCGTATTCAATCCGTATTCGTATTCAATTTCAATTTCAACAGTTTAGGCTCAATTATAGACATATCAGAAAGTGATTTAGGGGTACGAAACACTGTGGAATGCCCTTTTATATGTTTATCCTGTTTGTGGTAGCTGAAGAAGAGAGTCATTCCTCCCTGTTTCATATTGTATGTGAACAAAGGGAGAACAGTGAACCTGGGCGTCACCTGTTGAGAACTCACTGGCCACTCTCACCACGAGAGAGAGAGAGAGAGAGAGAGAGAGAGAGAGAAAGGCTGACTAATTCAGTCAGACCAGCTACGCGCTATCTGTCACGGCTGACAGGCCGCCCGTTCACAGCCGGCCAGAGCCTGATGAAAATTGTCTCGCCGCCGCGTGAGGCGGCGGAACGTCTCCCTCCCTCTCCCTCCCTCTCCCTCTCTCTCTCTCTCTCTCCGTTTAACGGCCGTGACGGATGGCTGTTTTCGCTCAGCAGCAATTAAGGTCACAATCGGCTGTGCCTGAATGCTTATTTAAGTGTTCCCCGGAAAAGGCTCCCCGGAGAGGCCGGGATCGATAACTTCCTGTTAAGAGACGTGCCTGACTGAACGGCCCGTCCACGGCTGGCTTTTCCTACCGGGCTCCTCTTCTTTTTCTTTTTTTTTTTTTGAAGCCCTGTAATGTGACTGCTACCCCCTTTTGCTGACAAGACGGTTTATTTTGGAAACAATCTCGATAAAATCAAATGCCACTGCACTCGCTCAGGGTGTCTGGCTTCACGTGGGTGGTCCCTGTCAGGGTCAAAGGTGGGACACAGCACCAATAACCCCTGATAACTTTAATACAGTGGTGGAGCTAGAGTGTGAATGGACACCTTAGGAGTTCGGGCCTCATCTCAATCTGAGGGCAAGCAAAGGGGGAGGAGCCTGTGACCGAAAATGACATTATGGTTAATGAAGTTCATCCCAAAGGGGTTGAGTCCATATTAAAGTCATTAGGACAATGATAGTAGTATTCACTGTATAATCAAATGGAATTGTGAATTACTTCCTGGTGATTAATGTTCAAATGGCACAAATGTAAGGAAATTAATAGAACTAATGGCTGCATTGTTACCGTTAACAAAACTTTGTTTATGTTTGGCCCAACTAGCTGTGTATCCATTTTTTTTTAAAGGGGAAGGTCAAACTGAGAAACTTCCACTCATTATTTCAGAATGCACCTTTTGCCATCTTGTACGGTGCCTGTTGAGGGAATTTTAAATCAAGCATTCATTCACACCACATTTTCTAGCATTGAAAAATACAATTTATAATCCTTAAAACCATTATTATAAATTCTTTACTAATTTATGAAACAAGCATCGGAAAAAAACTAAATAAATAAATAAATAAATAAATACAACAGCATAAATGAATTCACAGCCATTTCCCCAGACATATGGCTCTTGTGCATTTAATGCAGCTTCTTTCCCCTTACGTATGTAAAGCCACTGCAGTGGGAGAGAAGTGGAGGAGGCGGGGACACAGTGCTGTCACTCACAGCAGCGTGCTGTCTCAGGCAGAATGCCTGGGCTGGGCTGCAGTAACAGGTAGCAAGCACTAGGTGAAGCAGTCGAGATATGCGGTACAAAACTCTTGAACTCTGAAAGGCTACGCCGCGCGATTCCCAGCGTTTAATAAACACCGTATAAACAGTATAAATCATTTATCTGATCCTCATAAGAACTATTTGTACTCCGTTAGAGCTGAAATTGTCAGCGATGATGAATATACGTGGAACATTTTGCTGTGTGTGTCTAGCACTAGCACATTCGGTGTGAAACTGTGATGGTGCCAGAACTGAACATTAAAGAGTGACATCATACGCATTGAACAAGAAAAAGTGAAAGCTTAACCGGTACACACTGTTTTGTGATGTGTGTAAACACATTCCCTAATATTTCCTGCCAACTTAAGAACATGTTGTCCATCTACCAAGACACACCTATACCTGATTTGCATGGCAATAGAGTGATGCACAGAAATGCATAACTGTGATGTCACTATTCACCACCACATTTTTTTTATAGGTCATGTTATACATCTTGAGCAGATGCAGGGTGGGGAACAACTAATTATATACTGCATATAGTTATGACTTTTTTCATGACTGTGAATTATAATGATAAATAGACATTTGAATCATCATATAGTGAATACACTTTAAATGTCATTGTCTAACCAACTTATACGTGCTGTAAAAACCATGTGAAAACTTGTTTTCACATCCAGAAGATGATACGTCGGAATCTGAATGCCATATCTGAAAGTGTGTTTTCAGAAAAGATTCCTACAGTAATAATAACCCCGTGAATTTGTCACTTTACTGAAAAAGGCAACAAAAAAGGTTGAAGTACATATTTTCACTGCAGATTCATACTGGACATTTTCAACTGACAGATCTGACAACTGGCCTATCTACCGCACTCTCCTTCTTTGTTTATTTTGATGAAAGCATGTAGTACAAAATTCACATAAAGGCATCCATATGGGTCACGTTAATGGGCCCCAATGATGGAAACAAAGGGGCTTATTAGAACAGGCTTATATGTGTAGCAGGGCTCTCTTATTGCTCCTGACATGTATCTGACAGTGGCTTTGCATGGCGAACCTGTTTAATGAATGCTTAATTCCGCCAGGGCGCATTACGGCAAACTGTCACACGCTGCTTTTGTGGCGATGCTAAGTTGATTTTACATTCTCATCCCCTCGTAATGCGGGAATATTTGGATTTCCTTTAATGCGGAGCTTTTCCGAAAAAAAGAAACGGTGGCAAACCAAATCCGGTCATCCCCCCATTTTTTGATTATGCTCCTGTCAGGATGCACTGAAGCGCCTTTCTTCATGGGGATGACAGCTCGCAGCCTCTCTCCTCCTCACACCAAAAAACCCACAAAACCGCGAGGCTCCTTTCACACTGCTGATTATTTCCCAGCACGTCCGCGTTATTTTCTGCTTGTTTAAAACCCTGAGTGATTCGGTACCACGGTATTCCAACCATAACTAAAAGAACAGGGACGGTGTGAAAAGACAAGATCATAAAGACCAGATGTGTAAAATCAGGCTCAAAGTTGAGTGCAACCCACCAGCACTATGTTCTGGATACAATATCTGTCAGAACTCAATAACTCGGTATAAATCATTGCCAACGCAGTCCATTTTTCATTTTATTTTTTTATGTGCTTGCTTAAATGCTAGTGTAGGACAAGCAACACTTTAACTTTCATTTATAATAAAGTAAAGGACAAATGTTTATTGAATCACTGTATAAATAAATTTTGGTGTATTTTAAAATGAATATTAAAGATGATATATTAGATTTTTTCCCATTTGATTTACTCCAGTGATTCAGGCATAGATCTGCTTAATTTACATTGTCTATGTGAAATGAAGAGTTGAAAGGTTTGTAGCTTTCTGTTGTGCTGATACCTGCTCTCTGGAAGGGGATTTCAAGCTGTACATTAACAGCAATTCAGCAGGTTTGCCTCCGGCCTGGAAGTCCATCCAACCTTTTTGTTTGCCCCGAATCAGCACTGCAATGATGCAAAAGAGGGACCAGGCAGTAAATAATTTGAGATGTTCCTGCTGTACCCAGAAGCACTGGTAGATTGGCCATTGCTACTCGTAAGGTGTCATTGTTCTCACGATGTAGGTGTGCATGAGAGGCTGCCAAGGCAGACACATCTGCACTTCCACATTCCCCATTAACCACAGACACCCCCCTTCCTGGTCCCTCTCATTCTCTCCCGCTTCACTCTCATGTCATGGCTGTAACCCTGAAACTGTCTTTGTTGAATCGACGTGGCCATCACACAGAGGATTTGCAGCGCGAGTAGCATTCTCCTTTACTTCTCTCAGAGTCAAGGCTCCCAGTATTAACCGGATTCCTATTGATAACAGACCATTATAGATGGAGACAAATGTTTCACATTTGGCAGCCAGGGCCCTGGTATTATTAAATCCTGGATTAGACTGTAACTTGTAGCTTTGCATCTCTTTAAGAGATAAGAGGATTCTCATGTGCATATTCCGGGATTGGCAGGGAATGTGCCGTTAACAAGTTTCTCCTGTCTTACACGCGATAATCACATTGAATCAAATGGGTTATTCGCAATTTGAAAAAGGAGTGCATAATGTTAGAATTATGAAGCGGCATGTTTCGCCTAACTACTGATACTGGTACGACTGACTTGATAAGGTTTTAACCACTGACCTGCTGTCTTCGTCCTGAAGTGCATGAGAGTGTTCTCTATAAATAAGTGTCGAGAGAACTATGAAATCTGAAGCTTTACAAGGGGAACAAAATAAGGATAAGCAAGTCTGTACTCGCATTGCCAACATTTAAGAATGTGACTTTATTTCAGGCTTTGGTAATGTGTTTACATTTGTAAAGGCATAAATCAGCTCCAGCCAACCAGGATTTGGTGTAAAACGCAGGGCAGCTGATAGAAATGACTGCTTAACTGCAGCTGCGCCACGGTTACTGTTACTAACAGCAACCGCTGCCGTTAAAAAACCACTTAACCTGCAACGGTTGACTTCAGAGCAGCGTGACAGCAGCCCCGTTCCACCCGGGCGCCGCCGCAGAACGTACGTGGCGAGGAGAGAGCGGGCGAGAGAATGCGAAGTTGGTGAGTAAACCGGAGTAGCTAGACAGACGTATTTTTAAAAAATATTACTGACCCAGCATTTACAAATGCGAAGCGCAACAAGACGAGGCACGAATACCTTTATGGGCTAAAATCCTTTCACCCTCACATATCCAGTAGATTAGGGGAGAGGTTTAAGAAGATTTGGACTAAGAAAAAACTTCTGAGCCATAGAGTGGAAGGGGGAGCAGTTTGTGATTCATTGGCTGCAGGCAATTCATCACAGAAATTGAGTTTCTAATGCTGCATCTTGTGAATCCCTTTTGCCCAGTCAACGTTTTAATGCATTGCATTGAGAATGTAAATCATGTTTTTTAAAAATTCCACCCCCCTCCACTCCATTTTTTAAGATTCATGGTACAGGGGGCCCCGGGCCCTGTTCCTCATTGTGGCAGAAGAGGAAATCTAAATCTCATTATGTCTCTTAACTTGTGATTTGTGGGGTGTTGTGGGCCATGACACAAACACTTCTCCACAAACTAGTTTGTTTCCTTTCCTTTTCTCCGCACCCACGCATGTCCCCCCGTCACAATATTAGAATTTAATGGACTACGCTTATGAATGAAGGCAGTGTTTAGTCAATATTGCATGGGTGACCCCACACAGACGGAAACCAATGATTAAAATGGGGTGAAGGCCGGAAGCACACTGAGTTCCTATGTCTCGGCCGAAGGAGCTTATCCCAGAAGCTGAACTTCCAGCTGTTTTGAACCTGGACTCTCGTATAAGACATGTTATTTTTAAACCTCAATAGGAAAAGACTAGTGAAATGACTGCATAAAATGTGCTGTTGTTGAGTGCTCTAAATTTGAAGTATGCCTCACTTTGTTACTTGAGCTTCCCCTTTTCCAAAATAAGTGTAGAGAGAGTGCTGCCACTGAGAGTACAGAGAGAGAGATATGGATGGCCCCAATTCATTCAAATCACAATTAAAATCAATTATATTTGTATAGTGCTTTTTAAAGAGAATTGCCACAAAGACACTTTACGGAGTAGTAAGGCAAGAAACAGAGCAAACAGAGCAAATACCAGGCCCAAACCCCCAAATAGCAAGTACATGAGGTAAAAAAAAAAACTCCCAGTAGGGTGAAAACCCTCAAACAATGCATGTCTTCCTCTAAACTGTGAAATATACTTAGTCAAGGGTCACTATCTTTCATTTTCACACAGCATCTCAAGCTGGTTCCATTAACATGAAAGTGACTTCAGCTTACTGCAATGGCCAGCACAGTCCCCAGATCTCAATCGAATACAGAACTTTTGGGATGAGGTGGAATGTGAGGTTGCCAGCATAAATGTATGGTCAAAAAATGCGTGGGAGCTGTGTGATGCTATTAAGTTAGCATGGAGCAAAATCCTGAGTAGTGTTTCCAGCACTTCATTGAACCCAAGCCATGAAGAATTCAGCCTGTTCTGGAGGCAAAAAGGGGACCTACTCGGTATTAGATAGGTGTACCTAATAAAGTGGCCACCGTGTGTATATATATATATATATATCTGAAAAAAATCAAGGTCACTGAACATTGCCCAATTTACTGGTGCTCTCACAAAAGCTGATTCATACAGGGATTTCATGTCAGTTAAGTCCACTTAAACCCTTCTAGGCAACAGAATAGCTCACTTAAACCTTCAATGACAAGTAAACCCATTCTAGTGCATCATGCAATGCAGTTCTTAGATAAATAACACACAGCGATTACTGGGCTGTTTATAAGCCCATGGATTAGGTGACATAGCCTTGATGGCCATTCTAACTCCGTTATAGCGGAATTATGGGAATTACAAAGAAATGCTAAGTGATCAATTCAGATCAACCTCTGCTGATACAGTTACCACAAACGTAAGGACTCTTCAGGCACAGAAAGGTAATTTTTATATACCTGTGGTTACAGTATCCAGACACAATGACATTAACGCAGTACTGACTGGTCTGGTCTTAAGGTTAAACAGGCTTCACTTATTGGACGGCTATATGGTTCCTTGTTTTCATTATACAAATACTCATTATTATTTCTGTTGAGAGTAGCGTCTAATTGCAACATGCTCTGTATTTAAAGTTTAAGTAATAATCCGCTTGGTACTATAGCTGAGACAATGCAGGTTTCAGCCTCAGCTGAGTTATTGGCCATGACTGGGGAGTCCACAGCATCTTTGCACCAAATGTATGTTTAACTAGACCTGGGCTCCTGAAGTTACCACCATATTAGTTTTTACCAGCATAGCCTCTGGTGGTCATAGGCTGTCAGTGAACACAAATTATTTGTAAGAGAACCATTCTTCTGATTGGCTTGTGTGTCCTGTAGTGTGTAAATTAGTCACAAGCTTACAGGTGACTACATGGGTGGAGTGATGCTTTTTGTACAGTACATATTCTTTGAGTCTACAGCCACAGCATTCGTGTTCTTGTATGTCCCATCAGCTGCATGGTCTTGGGCAAAAAATCCTAAGTCCACATGCACCTGTTCACTAATGATATCTGCCATGCACTTGTCTAGCAAAATGCAATCATTAATGATCTCGCTGTACTTGAGTAATGAATGCAATGTTCTTGTTTGTGTCTTACTTTGAAACTTACTGGTTTCATTTCAAGATTTTACAAGCTCATTAATGGACCTGGGTTCAATCAATATTTCTCTTTAACTCTTTAACTAAAAAAAGTAAGATCAGCAATCATCAAAATCAGCTCATTAAGGACAAATGTTTACTGGCATTCTAAATACAAGACTTCAGTCAGCAATGCAAATTATAGTTTATGAATATAAATATATCTGCATATTAGATTGCCTAATCTGCAGTCTGGCTGGACATCTGCATGCAGCATATTATGTAGAGCTAGGTGGGGAAATGCTGTATGCTTCCTAAAAATGGTGGTCAGTACTGCTAATAATTGTCATGTAACTGACAGGTTTATTCATCCTGAGACAGAGTACTCCACCTTTACACTTGTGCACAGTACCAGAACAAAACACTGAAAAGCTAGTCGGTCTTTCAGCGAGAAATGTAGCTTCTTTGGACAGACGTGTTTATCAAGAATTAATGAACTGTGTTGATTCTTTATCACGCTGTTTACACCAATGTGTATCGTTTTAATTAAATGACTGCCCATAATTTGAAAGAAAACATGTCACACAACCATTGCTTGAGATTAGAAATCTGGTAGGCCCACATGAAAATAATAGCTCCAAAAGATTACTTCTAAGATGGTATTCTCCTCCCACATTTGACCCCTAATGATAGCAAACATACTGCGGTGACTCACCAGGGATGGTAGACATGAAAGCCAGGTGGCAGGTGTTTTCCCCATCCAACTATCATCTTTCTGGGTTTAAATGAATGTTGTTTTGGCTTTAACATTCAGATCACACTGCATTTTAAAATCACCTGATCATGGTTACTATGTCAATTGTTTTTTTGTTGTTTTTCGTAAGGCCAGCAGAAAAACAAAAACAATAAAGAAATTACTTGATTATATATTTTAAGAGTGCTCTGTACAAAGCCATTGCAATGCTGAGAGCACAGAAATGAGAAAGTAAAGCTGGAAAACCCTACCAATGGATATTGATATTTTAAGTGATGCAGTAGAAAACTCATCCAAATTATATATATATATGAGATATATGGGGAATTTATTTTTAAATATGTGTTATAGTGCAAATGCAAGTTTGTTTGTGAAAATAGCTTGTTTGTGAAATGTAATCTTTAAAAATTTCTGTAGGTATTTGATAATGTGATTCAGTATAATCTATATTGAATAACATTTAATCATAATATGACACTGTATATTAACCACATTCCAAGTCAGCTTATGCATTGTATATATTTTGAAAGGTATTAATAAACTAAGTGTAAAATCCAACCTACCTTGGACTAAAGACAAGAAAGTGGTATTTTTATTAATTACATTTTAATAAACACCAAATGATGTGCAAAATGTAAAACCAAGGGTTTTCCTATAGTAGTGGGCCTACCTGTGGTCACAACCAATATTTGTCCATTGAATGGTGTCAAGCCCCATCACCACAGGTCAGTTTTAATAACCTCTAGTGAGACTTAAATGTCTTGGAATAAGCACAGTGTCAGTAACATAGAGAACTGTATGCCAGAGATATTTAAAACACTTGTGATATTTAAAAAGCTTGTGATTTTATTTTATATTTTCCATCCATGCACAAGCTTTTTTCTGCATTTTATAAATCTCTTTATTTATAATAAAATTACATAATTCTAGTATTTGAAGTCAAAATATATTCAATTGACATTAAGACAAGAAAACCTATTCAATTTTTATTTAGACACATTTAAAAAGGTATCAGCCTGCTTGTGTTTCTCAAAGTGGCGACAGCACCATGGTGTGGATAATTATAGTAATGCTTACTAGGATCCAAACCTGAGTCTGAATGCCTTAATCAATAATTCACTTGCATATGACATAATTCTGGCTCAAAATGAAACGCATTGAACTGTTAGTGAAAAGTATTTCATTGTTAACCCCAAGCAATTGCACCATAGTATACAAATTATTTGGGGCCATAGCATTTTACACATAATGTATGATGCATGAAAGTTATATAATTATCCACCACAGAAGCTAGAAAGAAAATTATTTTAGTAAAAAATGTTTCGCAAAAATCTTTGTAATCATACAAAACCACAACGCAAACATAAATCACATATGTTAAATTGAACTATTATTTATTTTTATTTGTTTCTACATTATGATGGAGGATCATTACACAGTATTCTTCAGGCCACACATCATGTGTTTCTGTTCAGTGTTTACTGCCATAACAAAAACTAATTTTAAAGACTTGATCAAACTTAAGTTATGTCTCAAACTTTAAATTAAGTCTCTCAACAGTCTCTTGACTTTGAGTTTATATAAATGTAAGATTGTTAAGCGTCAAAGCCATGTGAAAGTCTGAAGAACGAAAAGGTTTTTGTTATTTCATAGTGTTTTAACTAATTAATTTATTAATCAATTAATTTTTAAAAGTCTTGTAAATGTATCAGGGGACTGTTTGAGCAGGCTTGGAGGAGATGGACAAACTCATCTGTAAAACATACCGTTCCTATTTTTTCATTTTCTTGCTAAAGTCTCGGGTTTCCTGTTAAAACACGGCCTGTTGTTTGTGTGTGAATGGCCCCCATCCCAATGCCCGCCTCAGGCTGAGTAACACATTCTGTGATAGATTCAAAGGTAGATGGGAATGTGTATTGTGGCTACATTCACAGGGCCCTAAAAGAGTAACTCAGCCATGCAGATAATAAAAAACAGTGCGTTAGCTAGCCATTGTCCCACCTCCCTTATGTCAGTAAAATGAATATTACCGGTCCTTTTTCCGTTCTCAAGCATTACCCCTAGTGTTTTACAGGTGATGACTTTGCTGTGCTTACAAGCCTGCCCTTTCATTTCCAACTGCGGCTGATCGTTTGTAGTGTTTTCGGCGAGGCAGCGAGTTGAGAGCTCCCTCATAGCTCTGTGTCGGCCGGCAGCCTTGGCTACTGTGCAACACTGACAGACAGCTTCTACGCAGTCCCCTTTTCAAACGAGGGAGAGTACAGGCTCTCGCTACAGAATGGGGGGGGGGGGGTAAGGGGCACGACTTCATTCTTGGTAGGTCACAAAATAGCCAGCACAAAGCCAACAGGGCAAGCGAATGGAAAAAATGCCCTCTTTTTACATGGACCATTGACCCAGAAGGTACACAGAGATCATGTCAATGGAATGTGCACAATGTAGCACTGCACTGCAAAAAAAAAAAAAAAAACCTTTCCGTTAAATACTCCACAACCTATTTTACCTGGGTTTGTATAAGCAAGAGTCTGCCCTGGATAAAATTTCTCCTTGCATGGGGTTACACAATTACAGTATATGTATATATATATATATATATATATATATATATATATATTTTTTTTTTTTTTTTTATCATGTATAACATTTTGTCCAAAGATCTGAAACCATTCAGTGTGACAAATGTGCAGTAATAGAGGAAATCAGGAAGGGGGCAAATACTTTTTCATGGCACTATATATATATACATATAACTTTTTATACAATAGTGTCCCATACCATGGCCCCAGCTGTCAATTACGCAGACCCTCTGTGTGTCTCCATAGAAACCACAGCCATTGCTCACAGAGCTGGAATGTGCTGAACAGGCAGCAGATGTTCACCTTCCCTGCATTATCTTGCTCCTCCACTATGCTGTTTGTTGACCTTTGCAAAGTAATTTGTTTATAGTTTTGATCAATCTTATTTTTTCATGGATCATCGTATTTATAGACACAAATTGCTTTGCTTTCTATGCTGGTTCATATTCAGTCTTTAATGTTCCTGACCCAGACTGATAAAGAAAACCCGAATGCGCACCTGTACAATTTCTTTTTAACACTCTGTTATCTTTATCTCTTATCTTATTTATTTGTTCATTTTGATTCCAAAGCACAACTGTCAGAACTTCAGTTTTTTACAAAATCATTCAAACTCATATCCAAAAGAGGTGCTGTGGTGGTGTCAAATTCATACCCTTAAGCGTTAGCTTAAAAAAACTAAGCAAAGAAAGAAATTCTGCAGAAAGATTTGGGCATTTGATGACTTTATTTATGTTTAAAATGATTTTTTAAATCAGCAAAATTATTTGCACGTAGAAATAAAATGACAGCTTTCAGGTTGATTGTTTGTAAAATTGGTTGAACCTGATTTTGTCAACAAATGCATTGCATACTTGTAATCCTTTTAAGGTAAATACATTTTTGCAGAAGATCTTACAAAAATCATTTCAAACAATGATGATAATACTGAAATAGGGCTGCAGGGTATACTGATCATATCATATACTGTGGTATTCATTTTTGTCATGGTATCCATTTTCAACACCGGTTCACCACATTTGACCCCCCTTTTGAAAAATCAACAAATTTTCATTTAAGGAACTTACATTGTGAGGAATTTCAGATTTAAATTAAGCTATCCATCCATTCTAAAAAGCGTTGCTGTGTCTTTACCATGCAAATCTGAATACAGGCTTTGTGTAATGAGACGAGGTTCCAATTTTCAATCCCATTCAAAGAGAGTTCCCAGGATAAAGGATGGACTGGTAAGCATTTCACCAAATGAGTGTTACCATCTAGAGACAGAAAACATTACAGACACAATTCTTACGAATGGCACTAATTGTCGTGCATGCATGGTATGCATAACCTAATATTGCATAAAAGTAATATTGTATACTGGGGAATTGTCCAGAAAGCATACTGGAGGTATGAAAAAATGATACCATGCAACCCTGTACTGGAACTCTGGTCAAAGTTTTAGACCTAACATTAAAGGAAGGAGTTAAATGTCAGCAGAACTAAGGCTTGTTTCTTCCCTCCAGGAGGGAAAAGAACTTTTAGAGAATGATCTGATGCAGTTGGCTGCCATGGGATGGCTATATCATAAAAGACTTGATTGTTAAAGGGATATCACACACACACACACACACACACACAAACACACATACACACATCAAACTTTGTATGGTTATTGTAAATTATAGCATCCAGACAGTCTAAATCATAGGTAAAGATGTCAAAATTCAAGCCTTTCAAAAATATCATCGAAAGCAAGTCTGTTATTCACTAGAGGTTTCTACTTTCTTCTTGAAACCATTCCTTACCAATGCACATCCAAATAGTGCTTCGTCTCAAGACCTTTCATGACATTTTGAGAACTATCCCTGACATGCACATAAGCGAGGTACAAAAGAAAGTCACCACTATTTTCTGTGTTTTGAAACAGACAATTTGCTGAGCGGATGCCAGAGGCATGCGCTTTGTCACAGAGGCAAACTCCATTCCCACTGCCAATTAGTGTCACTGCGGTTAACTGCTCTGTAATTGCATAGGTAACCTCAGAGAAGAAATAACACACGCCAAGACTCAGGAAAGAGGGGGCTGGGGGTTAGAAAAAATCAAGGCTGCAATTATTCTTGTAATGCTTAGCTTACTTTGTGCTTTAATGTAATTGATTTTTTTCCTTATTTTTCTCCACCTAATAGAAACACACAAGCTTAGGGAAAAGGACCTTGGGTGGGTTGGAGAGAATAGGAATTCCCTGTGGATGTACCCACCTCTAGAATGCTACGAACAACCTCTTTTAAGAAGAGTAAGTACCCTTAAAAACACTTTCATTTCCATAAAGTCAAACTGCATTTGTTTTGTCTTTCTTTCTATCCAGGTGGAAACACCATGAGTGGTGAGAGAGAGGGGACACTGCTTTTGGGTCACCACCACTCCAAACAGATAACCTGTTTTTTTTTGTTTTTTTTAGCTTTTTTTAATGAAAATGTTTATGTGAAAAAAGATCCTACTGTACACTAGTATTTCTCTAAGGGAATTTTATCAATTAAGTATGATACATAAATATATAGGGACCAGTGGAGCCGTTTCAATTCCTGTCACACTTTTGGGAAGTGTGAGAACGTCACAGGAAATGGTCCGCGTGCTACCAGGTGGTCTCTGCAGCACAGTGCAGTACAACTTCAGAACCATCACACTCGAGACGTTAGACGATAACCATTCGGCTCCATTAGAAGGAAGCCTATATGTTGACCAGGAAAAGCTCATTTGGCTCTTTTTGAGAGAACCCGAAGCTTTGAGGCACGCACATAAAGAGTGGCGCGTTTTTGCCGGTGATAAGCTCCGGCCTTCACCAGCCCGCCTCTGTATTTCCAGCCCTTATCAATGCTGTGCCCTCCGGCTGTATCCCCCACCCGCTAGCCTCTCTGCTGTTAGCACCTTTGATTTCAACATCATGGTTCTGTATTTCAAATACACCAGGAGGGCTTTCAGGAAGTACAATGAAGCTGACGGACTGTTACCAGACCACTTACTGCAACTTTTTCCATTTAAACCAGAGGCTCCTGAAAGCGCTGCTTTGGTGCAACAATGGGGGAATTTAGAGGTTTAATAAGGCAAACTGTTGAGCATAATGAGCCTGAAAGAAGGCATGGCCGACAACTTTTCAACTGTTCTGAATCACATTTATTAATACTGATTTCGGGGACATGAAATTCTTTATCTATCTCGCTATCTATTCTATCCAGAATTATCAGAACACCTGGGTGTAATCCAGCCTCTCGCCCAATGCACGCTAGGAAAGGCTCCTGCACCCCCTGCGACACTGCCCAGGATAAGCAGGTATAGATAATGGATGGATGGATGGATGGATGAATGGAAAAATGCTGGACAAAATGTATAGGCTACGTTTTTTGTTTGTGATATGACAACAATGATTTTTTTTTTTTTAACTGTTTTTATGTTCAACTTTACCAAGGATTTCAACATGCGTGTGCATGCGCGCGTGTGTGTGTGTTATATATTAGGGTTGGCAGCATTTCCATATTTCAGCCAAATATGCATTGTCCCACTCTTTGGTTCATATTAAATGCTTTGCTGGATAGCTAAATTAGGGTTGCTGTGTGGTTACCATGCACCACAAGTGTCATCAATTTGTAAAATCATTACCGGGGTTAATCAGTATTATAAATGAATAACATTATGCATGCCGCATAGCAAGTAAATAAGAAGCACTGTATCACCCACTCAATGTCCGACATCCGTATACAGTATATACGACGGCAGTTTGCAAAGACAGATTCCATAGACATACAGTATGTATGTTTTCCAAGTAAAGTCAAAAGTTTCCTGAGTAAAAGTACAAAGGACAAACCAGCTTTGCACAGCGTCTGTTCTCTCTCTCTCTCAGCCTCAAGATTGCGATTTTTTTCTTTTCACCAGGGAAGATCAAGAAAAGGTAAACATCAGTGCAGCGAGCGCGTGCCAGCGCTGCCGTGGAGATGGACCGATTCTCCTATCAGATTTCTGCCATACTTTCGGGCTGACTAGACTAAGCAGAAGTCGGAGGTATGAGCTGATAAAAGTCTCTTTCACACAGCAAACACGTCCCAAAGTGCTTATCTCGTCACCTCCCCGCGCGCAGCCGGGAAAAAGACAGGAAGACTGTTACATTTCATGGTTTGTTTTTGCTTTTCCAGATTTGATTAAAAAAAAAGGGAACCAGGCAACAGCCTTTCCATGGAGACAAACATCAAGGTACCACTATGCCCTGCGACGCACCGCCTTAACATGGAAATAAAGACCGTGCCTTTGCTTGCTTTGAGTAATATGACGTATGTCGCCAAGCGATGCAATAACAATTTCAATTATAGCTATTATATTACTGTACATTATTGTTAAAATAACCATTTGCCAGATTCCCATCTGAAATGTGTGCAATGCTGTGCAACAGTCACGCGCAACAGTCAAAGCTTATTAAAGAGAAAAGGTGTTCTTAGTATGGGACAGTGCATGTCACAAAAACATATACTCAGGCTCTTCAGAGAGACTACCCAAAGTAGACACTGGAGCACTCACTCAAAGCAAATTAATTAAAATAAGACTGATGTTTTGAGTCATGTTGAAACATCAGTCTTATTTAAATAAATGTGCTTTATTTTGCATGAGTGCTCCAGTGTCTACTTTGGGTAGCCTCTCTGAAGAGCCCAAGTATATATTTTTGTTACGGTAATTGTGTGTTTGCCTTTATTTTGTCAGCTATTAGCCCATTTACCATTTACCATATTAAAAAATTGTTCCATTGTCTCTTTAAACAGAAGAATGAATTTTGCTGTTTTAATTGTGTCTTCTCAGCAAAATTATTAACATTTTTTCTCTCCCTTACACTACTGCATGTAAATACCGTATGTGAAGGATCAAAACTTCATCACCAATATGGAAAAGAAGAAAGCACTGAAATAATTTATGCAGGCCTCCGTAACAGATGAAGTAATACTAATGCACCATACAATATATTTATATTAAAACCCAAGAGAAGGTTTTGATCTTGAATTACAAGAGCCTACGAGCCTATTGTTATCATTCTTCTACTGTGACTCACACTCCCCAGCATTCTTTGATCCATAATGGCTGCAGTTAACATAGCAGGTAAACACCACTCTATTCTCTAGGAAAGAAAAGCCTTGTGTTGCAAATTGGTAATAATGTATTCATCCCTAGGTAAACATCCTCGCCGTGTCCTTTTAACTGAACAGAGCAGCACAAAATGAAAGTGATAATTTCACCCCCTTTGGGAATCGCTCTCTCTAATTCTGACAGTAAACTCGACGGCTGTTACAGGGTGTTAAGTAGGATTTAAAACTTGTCAGACAAGGCGTATTTGAAATTACTTTAAAAGAGCACTGTGCTGCTGTCAACAGGAGGCTTAGAGAAGCATATCCTCTCAATTGAGGTGCTCATCCAGGCCCAAAGAAACATGGCCCTTATTGGAGCAGCGGCTTGTCAGCCTGGCCTCTTGTGCATTAACTCTCACAATTGTGACACAGCACCCCCTGCTGTACAATGAAGGAACTTGTTGTTCAAATTCTTACCCTGGTAGAACACCAACAATTTTGCAGAAATAAATCTGAGATTAAATGATTCAATGTTTTTTTTTAATTTTTTTTATTGCGTCTGTTAGCTATAAAGATAATGTTTGTACTTTGCAAATAAGGTGTGCAAATGTTTCACTTACAATCATAACTACAAAACAATCATATAATGGTATAACTGAACATTCTTTCAGAAGCATTTCTTCTTATATTTAAAATCTGAATTTATAATTACATAAAATTTTTACTAAGTGTATGTGAGTTTTAAGGTGTATCTTGATACAGAGAAATTGTTTGTAGAACAGTGTTAGCTGGCATCAGCTGCATGTTGCTAGCAGTAATAAGTGAAGCAACTGCCATTGGTTCCGTATCCTTGCCTCAGGTCAGACAGGTTCAGGTTGGGAATGTGCCGTGTCTCAGAGTTCAGGTCAGGTGTAATTATTTGGACTCGTAAAAATCTATAAATTTAAGAGGATGAAAAGACGGATGCTCTTGAACCACAGATCCTGTCAGACTCCTGCCATTCCCATTGCTTTCATTTGAATGGAAAAACACTATTAGCCTGTCTTCATAGCCAAAGAGGACACAATAAACCTAATATTCCCCTAAAGAATTTCTGCTAAAATAATAAACTCTTCAAATGATTTTTAAAAAACAAACAATGGTAGTTTGACCACATAGTTCCAGAATGTTTTTTCTCCTAGTGTTATCTACCTTTACCAGAGAGTAAAATAATCAAATAAAATTGTTTACCTTTTGAATACACTCTCCAAAATGATCTGTAATTCTTGATACTCATCTTCTATTTCATTGTTTTCTTAAGGCACTCTATTCAACATCTTATTTGTACTGGGGCATTATTTGTACAGAGGGCTTTGTTTGTCACCAAATTTTGGAATATCACATATGGAAGTAAAGTAAAGGGGGGGGGGGGGCAGCTGCACATGGTAGTCAAGTGAAATGGAGCCCAGCTGCATATAGAATTAAAGTAAAAGGGGTACTAGCTGCTTTTTAATCATTGCTAACTGCATATTGCCTTACGCCTGGCCTTATGAGCCAAGGCGAGCTTTTGCTGTGCAAACAGACTAGATTTGTTCTGTGTGAGTGCTATTACTTATTAGCCTCTTTTTATGCAGAGTATAGCAGGAATCCAAAAGACACTGGTTGCAAGGAGGAGTTTGAATATGATTTCCTCATAGCTATTAATATGTATCCCTCAAATAGATGCACAGCACTAAGCAGCTTATGATATTATGAAAAGAGCGTTTCCCCAGGGACACACTGCCAGCAGTGACAGGGAGGAGAGATTCATATTTACCCAGATTGCCTGCACTTACGTCAAGCATCCTCCGAGCTCGTGGGAGGGAACGAGGGGCAGAGGTAGCAGAGCTTCGATAAGCACTTAACGGGAAATGAAAGACAGGCATGAAAGTGAGGTTTAGCCTCTTTAAAGGATTCCTAACCGAACAGCGGGGTAGATAGGACGGGTGCCGTTAGTTCCGGACGTGATCAGCGGTCGCTGCTGCCAGTGTTCTCTCACAAAACAAGACATTATGGAGCCATTGTCCAGGCTTGTCCAGGTGGGGGACCTGTCATCCAAACCACAGCTTAGTTGTGCTGCACTTAGAGGCACTAAAGATTACAGTACATTCGTTTGTGCCGGCGTTTTCTTAATCCATACACTCTCCCTCTCCAGCTCACCTTGCTTTATCCTTCATTTGGAAGTTTCTCCGCACAATTAATCTTTGCAAAAAATTTTTTTTGCTCTTTCCTTTTTGCGTGAGTTTTATCATTTATAATGCATTTGCTGCTCAGAGAGGCAGATTTTGGTTTGCTTGATTGCCTGCAAACTTCTATTCACCGGACGTGATACAGTCACGTCAGGCGAATAGAAGATCAGCAGTAGAACTTCTGAGTGTTAGATTTAAAAAGTAAATCAATGTTCACGACAGGATTGTGAACTCATACTGTTGCCCACGATAGGAGTCGCCAAACTGCTTCCTGGGACTATAAATGTATGCTACCTGTGCTACAGCCAATAGAAGCAACACATTCTGACTGTTTTAAAAGTGCCTGAAGCCTCCTAGGTTTGGCTCCATGATTGTAGCGAAGGTGCTTTTGTCTTAAAGGCGCACTGACATGTCAATTGTTCAAGCTGAGCTTGAAGAGACTCAAGATACCTTGCTTTGCCTGTTTCATAGCCATGTTACTGCATTGGCCAACTCTTCTTCTTTTGATCTGCCAAAATAAGATTGGAAACAAAAAAAGCTTTTTAGTACAAATTCATGAGCCACTGACAAACATCCTGACAGCACAAATTACTAACAAATCAGTTTCCTTAATATTACATCAGACTCATTCTCCCCATTTCAACATGTTCCCATTTCTCTCTACTTCATGGTCCAGCTGCCTAAAATATTCCACCTATGGCAGCCATTCAAGACAAATAAATGATAGGTGCATGGGTGGAGGAAATGGAAAGTGGGACTCATCTTTAAAGCTTGTATCTGAGTGGAAGCCTGCATATTTGGATTTAAATGAAAGAAATCATAGCCTAGTCGTGGGCTTCAGACTTTAATTCAAGTAGTCATTTATTATGGGCTGATGATGCTGCACAGCTAGACAAATTCACTAAAAAAATAATCACAGACTTAAGCATTTATGGAAGAACAGTTCCACTGGGGAATTTCTGAGAAAAGGCTTTAGATTTAGTTGATCATTTACATTTTTTAAAAACTGAAAATGAAAGGTTTTTCTCAAAGTACCTTGTATTGGTTTCAACTGCTTGCGTAACAAGACCAAATACATTGCATCAGGAGGCTATTGGCCTAAGCAGCTGGTAATTGAACAGTGTACTACAGGGTTGAATCTTGGGATCACATTTTATACATATGCTAATGACCAACTATCTGAATGCAAAATGCAAATGTACACTAGCATGCTTATGCTACTGTCTTGTTTGCTGCAGCTAAACTCCTAGCGTTGGTTGCTGCTACTTTGGAAAAAGATTTTGACACTCAACAGAATTGATGATTCTATAATATTAATTAATGTTTAGGAAAACAAGGCAAGGCAAGGCAAGCCATTCCCTTTAAAATATGGCAGTCATAGAGATCACACATACCGTGCAGTGCACAGTAATACGGCATGGGTGCAACAGCTTAGCATTCAAAGCAGGGCAGACTTAGATATTACTAAAACTCACTGTTCAGCACCACTAGGGCGAACAGCTACCGCATTCCGGGGGGAAGGGCAACAGACAGGTCTCAGCTTCTAATCCAATCAGTGGCCACTGATGATCAGCACCGGCTGTGGCTCATCAGGAATTCAACTCTCCCCGTAAAGCGGCCCTTGCACACTATTTGGGAGAAGCACCTGTACGCTGACTCCATTGCGTTGTTCTGCCTCAACTGTGCCCCGCTTCCAGTCTCATTACCACATGAGACATGACAACTTCACCATATGTACGTACACATGGACCAAATACTACACACTTAAAAGTGATTGTAATGGTAAATCTGTGAATGGCTTCAGACTACTTTATATGGGGTTATAGTATGTATCAAGCATCAGCAACAGCACAAGAAATCAATGACTCCTAATATTCCTTGTGGCTGGTTTACTAGTTGCCAAGAAACTTCACCTACTTTAAAAGTAAGTTAGCCTCATTTTATTCATTAAAAACCTTTTTCTACCCTTGTCCACCTAGTCCACCCTTCTTCCTCGTCATCAATTTGATCCCTTTCTTAATACATAATGCATTAAATTGTTGTAGGCTTCTCTCTGGCATTGCAAAAACATACTGCTGTGTGTCCTTCAGAACAGAACAGATGTTTTTCTTCTCATACAAGTCCCATTCTTCACTAAATCATCCAAATCTATTCAATCTTTTTTATTCGGAATAAAAGGGCTCCATTCTCCCACATAGAATAGGCCCTGAATTACACTGTTACTGGAGAGTTACCTTGCATTAAAAGGAATTATGGACCAGTTGCCAATATAGAACTTCAACTATGCTCACAATAAAAGGAGCATTTTTATGCCACAGTGGGCTTCAAACAGTGAGCAACGTACAATTCCTAGGCTGAATTATTTATTTATTTGTGTTTCTTCGGGGACTAAGGCCTTTCATAAGACACAATATCCCATTTAGGCCCGGCACAAAGCACTGTGCAATCTGAATAGCCGCTGAATTACCCGGATCAGAATACAGCTACCATTCACTCGGCCTCAATAAGCAACCTCAGCGTCTAGCTTGCTTTCTTGCCACTAAAAGGTTGTGAGCTTTCGGCTCTCTTGTCTCTATTGCGAGCTAGTGTTTTGTGAGCCACATGAGTCACAGAATTTTCTATCGGCTTTATTTCGGTTTTGTGTTCCTTTTGTTGGTTCATCTTCTTCTCCTAGCTCATTGTGCACCATTGCTGCACTGAAGGTTCTTATTGCCAGGTTCCAAGGGACAAGTAAACTTCCTGTCAAACAAATGGACAAATCTTTCTTTTTCAGTGTTTATTCGCCACAGTATATTAACTGGTTTAAGCACAGGAAATGCAGAGAACACTTTTAGCTAGGGAAAGACCAGCTTGAATTGAACTAATGTGATAATTAAATAAAACAACAATTTCTTACATTTTGTTTTACACAAAGGCTGTGTATAGTAAAGAGTTTCATTATGAAATGCCCTTAGACTTTTTTGTTCCTGACACCTTTTTATAGTTCTGTAACTTTCTCTGTCTTTGAAAGGGGTCTTTAATCTGAACATGGTGAGTCTGTGGAACCTCACAAGTGGCACTTTCTTCTTCTCTGCTCCTCCTCCAAGACGCTGATGGGACACCTCATTACCTCTAAAAGGAAAGACCTGGCCCCTTTCCAGGAAAGGATCTGCAAGAAAACCACTGTCTAAACACCTCAGGTGAAGCACTTCAGGTGTCTCCAGAACTCTCCACAAGCCAAGAGAACTGAAAACATGTCACAGTGCTCAACCCTTTCACCATAAACAGTGAGTCCCCCAAACTTAAATTGACCGGTGACAATTCATCTATCGTGTAGCATCTTGCTTCTAAATCAATATTGCACAGCCCATGGAATTCTGGGATGGGTGCTTGGTTGGTCTGCAAGGCAACTTAACTGATTCCTACCTTGGAACTTGTGATCCATAAAATAGCACACTCAGTTGAGAACACCTCAATTAACATTGCATTAGATACACTGTATGACCAAAATTGTCTGGATGCCCCTTGATCTGGGGCTGTTTTTTATGGTTTGGGCTAGGCCCTTAGTTCCAGGGAAGACATCTTAATGCTACAGTATACAATCACATTTTAGATGATTCTGCATTTCCCCAACATTTTGGGGAAGGCCCGTTCCTGTTTCAGCATGCCAATGACCCCAGGCACACAACAAGGTCCATATAGAAATGGTTGTGTTGAGAACGGTGTGGAAGAACTTAACTGGCCTGCACAGAGCCCTGACCTCTACCCCATCCAACACCTTTGGGACCTTTGGGGCTTGTCACCTCCCTGCTATTTGCCCTTCTTACATTTTATTTCTTCTTTCTACAGTTTTTGTGATGAGACCTGACATTAATGAAGTTTGAAAGTGGTCTTTGGATTTTGCAATACAGAAATATAAGAGAGTACCATTACTGACATCTAGTGGGGTACAGTAGAGATTACTGATAAGAACAGAAGGCTTTGTATTATTTCAACAGCACCCTCACTAAAAAAGGTTCTGTGGATTTACCAAGAAGTCTCAATTTTCCAGAGTAAAGTATGTTGTTGACCCTCTACAGTTAAACCTTTCCATTTCAGAGAAGCTCACCTTCCTTTACCAATCCCAGCCACACTCATCTCGTACTGGAAGCCTCAGGGTTTCAAAACGAAGATTGCAAATATACAATTCAAGAAAATCTTTTAATATAACAGTCCTTGATCTTTGGGTGGTTTGGTTGGGTGCAAGGCCATGCATGCATTTTCCCAACACTTCAGGATGCCCCACCTTAACAGAAGGATCAAGAGAATCTAAGAGCAGAGGACTGGTCATGGCAAACCCTGTTATCGCAAGGGAAGCCAAGACGATGTAGACATTGAGCAGGGGAAACCCAAAAACACTGCCGTTCAATAACTAATGGAGAAAAGCTGCTAGCAGCTCAAGATTAATGATACAAATATGCGGTGAGCTCTCTCCAGCGGAAATGTGGCGTTGTAAGGGAAATCAGAAAAGGACAAGGCAGAGCAAAAAGGCAGAGAAGGGTGTGGGGGGGGGGGCTAGCTTGACTACTCTTGGTTTGAAGCAAAGTCACGGAAGGCGGTAACACTTTGACACATCCCCCGAGACAGACGGCGACTGGCACTCGAGTGATCTCTTCAGTGTGGCAAATCAGAACCAAATTTCCTCCCGGGTTCTGCGGGCAAAAAAAAAAAAAAACAGGAGAGGAAGTACCTGGGGCCACCTGGGCCTGGCTCCAAAGAGTCAGCCAAGACAATTTCCCTCAAATCAACCCTCTATCTTAATCTGACAGCCAGACTCGATTAGGAAGCGTGAAAATTACTTCTCTCCCCACCAGCTGTCGCACTGAAATTATCTTAATTGTGCAATGATTATGCCTCTAAGCCCCTTCGAGAGGAATGCGCTGCTCCTTTAAAGGGGGGCGGGAGGAAGTTTCTGAAGTCTGCGTGCACACCTAACCCCCCGCTGTACACCTGGGACTGAAGGGCAGAGGACTCTTGCAAAGGCCTAATGATTCCACTGCCTGAGTTCAGTCCATCCTCCTTACACAAAGGAAAATAGGTCAGTGGCAGTGACACGTACACTGGTAAAGTTTGGTGGTGGGGGAAATAATGGTCTGGTGCAGTTTTTCATGCTTTGGGCTAGGCCCCTTAGTTCCAGTGAAGGGAAATCTAAATGCCATAGTATTCAATGACATTCTAGAGAATTGTGTGCTTCCAACTTTGTGGCAACAGTTTGGGGTAGGCCCTTTCCTGTTTCAGCAAGACAATTCCCTCGTGCACAAAGTGAGGTCTATACAGAAACAGTTTAATGAGTGTGATGTGGAAGAACTCGACTAGCCTGCACAGAGCCCTGATCTCAACCCCATCGAACAACTTTGAGATGAACTGGAATGCCGACTGTGAGCCAGGTCTTATCGCCCAACATCAGTGCTCGAGCTCACTAATACTCTTCTGGCTGAATGGAAGCAAATCCCTGCAGCAATGCTCCAACATCTAGTATAAAGCCTTCCCAGAAGAGTGGAGGCTGTTATAGCAGAAAAAGGGGGACCAACTGCACATTATTGCCCATGATTTTGGAATGAGATGTTCAACAAGCACATATGGATGTGATGTTCAGGTGTCCACATATTTTTGGCCATGTAGTGTATAACGAATATCGACCAGATACATTCATTACAAACAACTCTGTTACCAAAGGAAACTTTTTTTGCCCATTGCAGTTATGCCATCTCCTGGTGATATTTAGAAATTACACTTAGGAAGACGAACGTGGAATTTGGTCTCCAAATCACACAATGACAATGCTCATTGCTTTTCAGGGGTGTTGTCATATTGTGTGTGATAACAAATTATCATAAAATAATGATCCATTTCACCTTACTCAGCATGACTTGAGCTAAAACCACCTTTGTACCCTAGTATGAGTGGTTGCAAAATCTTTTTATGGGATTGTAATCACCTGCAATTTCAGTGGTCCCCAGAATCCCATGGGCTGTGCAAATTTAGTGGCATGGCTGTATGCCATCAATTACCCTTTTATTGAGAGGACATGTGTCTCCTTAGAAATGTAAATGTTCAAAATTATACAGAAATAAGCAAAAGGACTTTTACTGTTTTTGTTTTTAGATTTCAGGATTTATACCTTGATAAATTCTCTCATGTAAACATTCCACAAATAATGATCATACCCAGAGTAGGGTTATATTTCAAAGAATAAACTTCAGTCAGTGTTGATGATTTAAACACAAAACAATGTCTTTTTTCTCAGTTCATTTAAATGACCTCAACCCTCATCCGATCTAGTTTAATTGGACAGACCATTCTTCCCCGAAATTACGAATTATAACATCAGTACAATTTTCTGTTTGGTTGGGTTGAATGTGTGTATAACATCAGTCTGTTGTCATTTGAAAGAGGAAAAATTCTACTAATCTAAAATATTTAGATTATGCAAATAAAGGTGAAACATTATAATGCTAAAAAAAGGAATCAATCTGAATCCATGTTACAGCCTCTGGGGTATATTAGGGTATCCAATATCCCCCTTTTTCCATCATTATTGCACTACCCATAGCATTTCAGTGCAATGTGTAAACTTATATTTCAATCATTTAAAATGAATTACAAACGTAAGTGCAAAAATAAAGGCAGACAGTGAAGTTGCTACTGGACCTCCACTTGGTAATTCAGAATAAAGGAGAATGACCTGTCGCTAGGGTTGACTTCTATCATAACATTAACGTCCTTGCATCCTGCCGTGCTGAAGCTGCCAGTCCAGTACCCGTCCGCATCCTGGCTCAGGGCATGCGAGTCCTGGCCTCCCGCATCACTGCGATCACGTGGGGACCCTATCTAAACGGACCGCGCATTGGCCGGGGAACGCGGCGAAGTCCACCAGCTCGTATCGCCTTCCAGTGTTACCTCAGAGGGTACGAGCATCATCCTTGAGGGTCGGTGCAGGAAATGATGTAACTGCAGGCACGGCCGTAACCCCCCGTCTCCGCCTTGTCCTTGGCGTACACGGAGAACACGTACAGCCCCGCCCTCGGGACCTGCACTTTGAAGTCCGTCCAATCGCCTCGCTTGGACAGGAAGACGTGCCTCCTCTGCTGGTCGTCTGTCATGGAGAAGGCGGCGGCGGACAGCTTGCCCATGAGGTCGAGGCGGGCCGCCGTGCGGAAGCTGAACGAGCAGCGGCCGTCCGCGGAGTGGACCACGGGATCCGGCTGCGAGGCCTCGCGGAGCCCCTTCCTCTCCGACAGCCAGCTGGGTCCCACGGGGTTAACCAGATCCGCCGGGGGCCTCATCTCCCTGGAGACGGCCCTGCACTGCAGCTGGTATCTACACACCAGGGTGTACGACTCCTTTTCTCCAGAGTCGCCTGCCTTCGCAAAGATTTCTAGGGTGTGCAGTCCAGTGCTTTCGGGGTAGACATCCAGATTCATTCCATATGGCCTGAGTGTCATTATCCCGCAGTTCTTTTTCCCATTCAAATTGTGTGAGAAGAGAACAGGTGATGAACTCTGAACTGTGATTGTTGTCTTTCCATCTAGAGCACGGAGGGGAGAGAGAGGGGCGTGTATGTTGATATAGCAGTTATCGTGACTATTAACTATGGGCACATTAGTTAATCTTGAAATCAGCACATATCTCAAACCTGTAATCATCAAGTCAGGTGAATCAGTCATTAATAATAGAAAAAAAGGACTGGAAATTATTAGAAAGTACCTGATTGTATAAGACATTGTTCTGGGTGTGAAGAAAGGAGGCCTAAATTATAAAATGAGCTCTTCTTATGGTCCATGTTCTCGTACTGCTTTAGGGAAACCCGAGGTGTCAGCAGCTGCCATTTGGCATCTTCTGGGAAGTGATCTCCCACAAAGAGCGCAGGATGAGTCAAGAAGTAGAACTCATTGTAACTGAAAGCACAAAGCAGTTATCTGAAGCAGTGAAATCTGAGATGGGTCACTCTCATACAACATCATCCTAATTGAAAGGTCCAGAGTGAAATCATGACTCCACAGTTATGCTGCGAGTGTGAAAGTAAGTACAAAACAAAAGTCACAAAACAAAACGCTATTATTTGAGCTAGCTAGCTCACTAGTAACTGTCAATGTACATCCATTTCCACAAAGCCCTGGAGACAGAAATGCTTGACTGGTCAAAGTGGTAAATGGACTGCATTTATATAGCGCTTTTATCCAAAGCGCTTTACAATTGATGCTTTGAATTCACCAGAGCAATTAGGGGTTAGGTGTCTTGCTTAAGGACACTTTGACATGCCCCGGGCGGGGGATTGAACCGGCAACCCTTCGACTGCCAGACAAGCGCTCTTACCTCCTGAGCTATGTCGCCCCCAAAGTAGTAGCATAGATACATTTTATGTGTGGGTAAAAAAACTCTTGTGAATAGCTTGTTTCAGTCCCATCCACTATGGCAACCCAATGCTTCATCGCTCATATAGTTTACCAGGTTCAATATGCATATGAAATTAACTCCTTAAATGGAAGGGAAATTTATATGCCTCCAAAACACAAATTACCAACAAAGAATGTTAACGATCACTGGTAACAAGGATTTTATTCCTAATATTGGTGAAGCAATGGTTATACACTTTGTTGTACGTCGCTCTGGATAAGAGCGTCTGCCAAATGCCTGTAATGTAATGTAGTGCAATTACTTTTTTTTTAATTGTCAGAATTCTACAGTAATTTAACAGGCTTGATTCTCCATCCAAGGGTCTCTGTACTGGTGCTGAACATGACTGGTTCCATGAAAACTGTTTTTCTTTGTTAGTTCATTTCATTTAATTACAAAACTAATGATCTTTGTAGGTAGCTTGCTACTAAGTTTAGGTAATTTACCAGCTGGTAATTAGCACACATCTGGAACGGATAGTAGGAGCAAACCTGGTTTTAATTGGGAAACAAAGATTTGCTTATAGACCATAATGATATGAGGGTTGTTTTCCAACCTCCAGTAGGCTAAAGGCTCAGAACACATCGTGCATGACATCAACACATTCCCGGGATGTTTTTTTTTTCCCAATAAAATCTCCATCTCTAATTGTAACTCACTCACTGCTTTATCCACCTGACTGTACAACATCCTTTTTTTTAAAAAGAAAAGTATACTCACTCAAATCTGAATTTTTCACTGCAGTTCCCAGCTCCCCAGGTACTGTCCAGCAGGTGCCACCTCCCTCCCAGTCGGACGGCGTTCCATGCGTGGTTCGTGTCTCCGTTGAAGCGTTTACCCAGCTTGTATCCCGCACCCTTGGAGTACCCAGACACCGTCTCACACTCAATGCCTGCAACTCTAAACAGAGTTCATTACATAGCATCTGTAGCCTTGCCATTAAGAGATTAGCACAGATATTAGCGTAGAAATAAATAAATAAATAAATAAATAATAAAGCCATTCTTAATAGTGTAAACATTTCCTAGAAAAATAAGTTCACTGCCCCAATAAGCAATCAGCACACACACCGCACGCACATACACACACACTGCAATTAATTCAATCAATTCAGACAAATCGAGTCAATTGGATGGTGATATCACGCAGCCATTGATCTCGCTTGTTCTTCAGTCGCTTGTGCTGCTTGGACTGAAAAAGAAAGGGGGAGAAAGAATGAGAGCTACCTGCACATTTCCTGAAACAGGCCAGCATAGCCTGCACACACCGCCTTCCCTGACCTTAATACATCAGCAGCGCCGCTCCTTCTGAGGCTGGGAACACGCAGTCCTTCCACATCGTACTCTGTGGACACAAATTCAAATTCAAATATCTTTATTGGCACTGAATACATTTGTAAATACTTTAGAATTATAATACTACAGAAATACTTCAGAACATGAATGTAAACTGAACAGAACAATTACTACATATGACGGTGGTAACAACAACAAACAACACTATATCAATTAATCAATTAGTTAATTGTCCCTAAGATTATGACAGGCAAAGTTGTACTTTGCCGCTATTACAGCTGTTGGCCCTTCTCCTGGGATTTGTAGTTTCTTCTCATTGGTTTGTGAATGCAACCAGCATTTTACATTCTTCCTACATACTCAACCGAAGTGTTTGTTTCGGAGAAGATGCGCAACACATCACAAGTTAAGCAAATGGTGGTCAAGAGGAAACAGAACCTCCCTCCCCCCTTACAAACATACAGCATATGAAGTGATACATAAAAAAGGTTGATGTGAGCCCCACATCCATTGACCCTCTTCAGGAGGTGCTCTTACCGATGTGGTGCGTGACCCACATCCAGATAGCTCTCAGTTTCTCTAGGTCACCACTAATTCCTTTCATCAGCTCCTGCACCAGGGCCTCCACAGTGTCCCGGTGTCTCACCTTAAAAGCAGAGAGACAGTGATTAAGGCCTTCACCCACAGTGCATATCCTTACTGTACAATCACTCAGCTTTGCTCAACTAAGAAGAGCACTTAGCCTTTATTCAACTAGGAATAGTATGTAGGTATTTATGGTTATAAAAATTCTGATATTAGGGGGGATGGCTTACCTTACTTGAATATGTGTCAAGGCTTTTCAGTTTACCCAAATCTATGTGCATTGACTTGAGGCTGGACTTGTCCCACGGGTAAGCTGAAATATAAAGCATGATGAAGAAAACTACATACTTCAAGGGTCTGCTGCAGGCATTACAAAACAATCATCTTTTAAAAATTAGTATTAGTATTTGTGTAAATAGACTCACCAAATTCAGTTTTCTGACTAGTTTTATTGTCAGCATCAACAAACCCTGAAAGAAAGTAAATGGCAACACAACTGAAGGGTGTCGTAGGTGGATGGACTATAATAATAATCATAATAATAAAGCTGCAAGCAGAGATGTCGGGGTCCAGGCACCAAAGGGGCGCCACAGAGCATTGAGAGCAATTTGCACCATTTCGAGATTTCTGCAAAAAAAAAAAATATATATATATATTTTGTGTCTTCATTCCATAATAGTATTTCTGGGGTGCATTGCAAGCTGCGATGGGAGGGGGGAGCCAAGCCGTGTGTAAAGTCCACGCATTTGTTCCTCCCAGCCTGGTACATGCACACATAAGGTCCTAATCATGCTGGAGCACCAGCTCATTTGCCCCTCTAGAACAGAAGTGCCCCTTTGATTTTTCCCCATTGCCTGCTGCTGCTCATTCTGGCCTTTATCTCTGTCATATTCTCGCCCACAAGTGCTCATGTAATGTGAAATGCAAGTGAAGCACACTACTCTTAAATAAATAAAAAATCTATAGATTGCAACAGATATCTTGCCTGAGTAAAATCACAGTTGGTTATGTCATGCACACCACTCAATGCACGCACAGAGAGAGTCACTTGTGACACTAATTCTTTATGTACTTCATTACAGTCTGTGCGCATACACTGTAGCTCTAGCCTACATTTAGTCCAACTTATAGCAACTACTGAGAATAATTCCATTCCCCATTGGTTTAAGATAAAAAATATAGCCTAATAAAATAATTATTTGTTGATGATGCACAAAAACGTATTAGGGTTCCATAACCCCCCTCCCCCCTCCTTTTCTCTGTTATTGTAACACTAGCAGACACCGGAAAAAACAGTACGCCGCTCACATACAACTGAGTTGAAGAGCAAGCCTGTTGTGTTAGCTCCGCCTACCCTCTCTGGTGGACCAACCACTGATAGGTGATGGAAAACGCTTCACTAACTATGCGCCGATTGTGATTTTTTTCCCGGGAATGTCGCCACAGACACCCAGTTCTTTAATCATAAATTATTATAATAATAATATTAATTAATATAACAATAGGCTCAATCACCATTGTGTTACCTAATTCAGCGTTAGATAGTGACTTAACAGACATTTATTTTAATGAAAATTACTTTAAATAGAAGTGTTTATGAAATTGAATAGCCTAATGAATATATAAATGTCAAGATAGCTCTTTTGATGAAATCCAGGGGTCAGGGACATTTTTATTTCAAAAAGCTCAATTTAGTTCTTTATTCAAGAATGAAGCAATTTGCAAGGCCAGACTTCTAGAAAACATAATAGTTTTATATCAAGGCTCAGCAACTGTACACTGCAGTTGTGTGTGTGTGTGGGGGGAGGGGGGGGGGGGTGGGGGGTTATGCTTGTAGCTATCCTCAGAGTGTGAATGTGGAGGGGGAGAGGAGCTATTTGAGTGACAGGTACAAGGCAAGCTGTCTATTTCAATTGAGTTCTATCAGAAAAGTAATTGTCACTCAGCAAAAATTAATCATAGCAACTTGTACTTTGTCATGGACTGGAAACCTAACTTTCACCAACTTTGGAGTGTACTGTATGTAAGGGTACATCAGCAATAATGATTTCAACATTGCAACTTTGAAGTGGTGACTGTAGCACCACCTAAGGTGGTAGGGGAATTAAATTAGTTAAAGCAGCTATGTTTTCAAGCGATCAACACCATTCAAGTTTTGGCTTGTTGCAAGTTAACTATGTCCATCTAACACCATGAATCTTCATGCATTTACACTTTAAAGCCCAGCAAGCCACAACCCTGTACGGCCCACAACATCAATGAAAGTCAAAAATTTAAACCCTACTAGCAGCCATATTGTTCATGCTATTGACATCATTCAAGTTTTGCCTTGTTCAGAAGAAGGCGCCCTTCAATTCAGAACATGTTTCAAGGCCGAAGAGCAAGCCTGGAATTAATCAGACCAAGAATTATTGCTGTGACTTAGCATCACATGCTAATTTTCATATACTGAAATAATACAATTTAAAGTGTTATTTTTTTTGAGTGCAACAATGGCCAATAATGCTATATATAAAATTTTTATAGCAGGCATGTTTTTCAAGGTATCGACACCATTCAAGTCTCGCCTTGTGTGGAATGACAAGCCCTTCGATTCAAAACAATCAAGGCCGAAGACCAAGTCTAGAATTTAACAGACCAAAAATAAAAGCTGTGACTTTGCATATGCTAATTTGCATATACTAAAAAATGATTGGCTGTCATTCTGCCATCGTTGAACATGGAAACTTTTCCTTTGCTATTTAGTAAGGCAGTGTTCTTGTTCCAAATGGCATCTTGATCACACTTAGGCAGACTTAAGAAGATTGTGGAAGTTGACAATGCTACATATCCAAGTTTTTTTAACCTAATGACAATGTTCAAGTTTTCAGAACATGTTTCAAGACTTTAATGGACACACCCAAAGGGGTCAAATTGATTGGCCAACCACGCAGCCATATGTTGACGTATAAACTATTGCTTAATTTAGTTTGGGACTACAAAGACGGTTCACACCAAATCTGACATCAACTGGACGTTTGGTTCATGAGAAGATTTTTTAAATTCAAAATGGCGCCCATCTAGTTGGCCGATTTTAAACTACAATTTTTATACTACAAATTAGATAGTATCTAGCACCGTACGAAGCCTGGTAATGAAAACCCCCCGGGGTTTCTGCCCCTACTCCATGACCTGGCAAGCTATTCCACACAATAACCACTCTCTGTGCGGGAAAAAATTTACTGTGCAAAATTTACCTTTTGCTAATTTCTTTTTGTGTCCAGTCGTTCCACCAAAAGAACTGAACCTGAATAATCTCTCGTAGTTAATTTTGTTAATCCGTTTTATGAATTTAAAAACCTCAATCAAATCACCCGTTTTGGTCAGGTTTCAGGATCAATAGATGCAATGGATAGGCAGTTACCTTTAAATGTTTACATGTCTTTAACAAAAAAAAACCTCAGGAAAGTTTTAATATTTCAGGTTGTTTAATTTCGTACCAAATAGCCAACCATCTCCAGAGTCACCGTCTCTCAACTTCTCTAACAGGCAACTGTTCCTAAAGATGAAGGCGTCATGCGTTTTAAAAATATTTTAAGATGTTCTCTCGATTGATAAATGTAACACGGTCAGTAACATAATGTACAACGCGCAAGCGGAGCCATTTCAGGTTCGTATTCAGGTGAGCTCGTGATCACGAGAAAACAACATTTGTTTCGTCCAGATCACGAGATAATAATTCGTGATCCCCAGATAACAGGACCAAATAAACATTGCATTAACATTAATAAGCATTTCAAAATAAATATCGTCAGAAGGAAATGTGGCCGATTAATAAGCATTTCAAAATAAATCTCGTCAGCAGGAAATGTGGCCGAATTAGCTAACCAGCTAGTTTGCAAGCCGAGTGTTTAAGCAGAGGAAAAAGTGGGAAAATTCCCTCTCTGACCCAAACTATGACAACTAAGATTTTCACCTTAGAATCAAATCCGTCTTACCTTGTTTATAATTTGGGTTTTAAAAACTCGAACTAGTATCAAATACACACTTAAAAGCACAATGCAACCCTTCAACAAACTTTTCCAAACTCCAATAAACTTGTTCCACTGAATCCACTCTCTGTACCACCAAACAGGCACGAGCAATCGAGCAAGAGTTTGATGTATGTGAAACGGGATGGTCGTAATAATTTTTAATTGTTGAAATTTTGCGGGGTCACTTGCATGCGTGTCATGCATAATAAATTGGCAGTCATATTGGACATGCCTGCCAAATTTCATGAGTTTCTGAGTATAGGAAGGAGAGGGGGGTTTAGCAAGAGGCAGAATAAATATAAGAAGGATAAATATTGAAGTAAAAACAATAGTGGTCCGAATCACCCTTGGTGGTTGGCCTCCTAGTAGTAGTAGACTTCTTCCTAGTTGCCACAATAATCATAAAAATGATGACGATTATGATTATTGTTCAAATTAAAATATCTCTTGAACAAAAAATAATTATAATTACCCTTGTTCTCATACACAATGTCATTCTTTCTGACTTCTTTTCCTGTAGGGCATAAAAAAGACTTTTCAATTTCAATTTCAACTTGGCTTTGTTCAAATTTAGAAGAAAAAAAAACTAAAATAGATCTGCCTCCCCGACAGGAATGCACAGCGGTTGTAAGATTTCAAGTAGATTTCTCAGAAAGGCTTTTTCATGACACATTAACAAAATTCTTTCACTTTCACTTTGTGTAAACTTTTTCTTGGTCTGATGAAAGAGCCAGTATTGCCATATTCCAACTTACCTTTACCAAAGGAAAGTCTTGCAGGCAACCTCTGTGTATTTTTCTGTGGGTGAATCTCCACCGTTACTACAAGACAATGCAAAGTGACATGCTGGAATCGTGTTGAGGACTGGCATGTTTATTGACTGTATGTTAACTCGGAGACAGGCCTCTTACCTTCGTTATGGTTTCTACTGCCTTTGTTTTCCACATCCTCCTCCTGATGCTCTAGAGTACAAACCAACTTGCAGCATTATGTTTTTTTGTGATTTTATTTCATCTGTTAAGTCTACGCAACATTCCTGAAGTTCAATATTACTTCTACTGCATTTATGATTTAATAATTTATGCATTACCAATAACACATAACCCATATAGTTCATACAAATCCTCGGAATGTATGAACACATATGTACAAAGTTTGCAGAAAAAAATATAGACCTCATACCTCTATGAAAAGTAACCGTCTTTGGCAAACTTGAGCTTCTTGGTTCTGGTTGAATATCAACTGCAGCTGCAAAAAGATGAATTATAAAAAAACAAGGGATAAGAGAATAATAGCATTTCTATTTTGTAAATATGTACAATATAATTCACAGGTAGAAAATAGTATTTCTGTTTGCATAAATAATAATAATAATCATAAGCATCAACATTATTAATAATAATTAATAATTATTGTTGATAATAATAATAATAATAATAATAATAATAATAAAAGTATCTCAAAAAGATTTTTACCCTCATTCTCAAAAACAATGTCATTTCTTCTGACTTTTCCTGTGGAGCATAAAACATTGTATACTGTATAATAGTGCAACTAGTGGAAATATGTACAATTTAATGGGCATGAAAATAAATAACCATCCATCCAATGACATCAGTATAGTATATTTGCATCTGCACTGGCCTTCCTTGTGTGCTTTGTGAGACACAATGAAATGCACCTTTGTTAAATACAATACAGTAAATGGGAAATGGTACCGCACAGCCACTGCCTCAATATCTAATACAATAATTTTGGACATCAGTGTTTTAGACCTGTGGTTCCCAAACTCAGTCCTGGGGGCCCCCTGTGTGTGTAGGTTTTCGTTCCAACCACAATCGCAGTCCCATAATTTTAACAGGCCACAAATTTTTCGTAATTAGGTATGTGATTTTCGGTCTGTTGGAGAAGTAGATTTGTCTGGGCCACGCTGACTAGTGGCAAGAGCTCACGCACCTAAAACGTGTGTTTTTCTCTACAGTTCTGGGCCCCACTGAGAGCAAGTCTTTTAGTTTTGTCTTTGGTTTCGCTTTCTTGGGTAAGCTCTCTCTCTGACTTGAGTCTCAATTTACTCACCTAGTTTGTCTTCCTCATTTTTTTCATTATCTTTTTCATCTTCATCGCCAGTAGCACAGCAACCTGAGTCATGAAAGAGGGTTGTGGATGACTTGTTGTAGGCATGCAAATATAACTCTAAACCCCTGTACTTGATTTGCATTTGTATCGTGAGAGACCCAACTAATACAAAATGAAGTTGGGTTTTTATGCTAGTTTCAGTCATCCTCACACTGAAATTGTACTTACATGCATAGCACAGGTAGAAAGGAAGTAGCGGAAAACAAAAAATAACCAGTAATATTTTTTGTCCAAGAGTCAGCCGGTTGTGAAAAGCCATTTTCCCCCTAGGAACCCTGATAGGAATGAGGAAAGAAATGCCCAATGACCACTGACATTTGCAGCTGAAAAGTAAGAAAGGTAACAGCTTTTGAAGGGTACCCCTATAGAGATCCCTATAAGAAAGGTGATTAGTTTTATAAGCACATGTATAAACACTATTTTGAGACATAACTAATCTACTTTGAAAATGATTTTCAAACTGAAACTTAGTGTCAACGGCATATCAATTGCACAAGTTTCCCTTCTTATGTTCCCAAACAACCTAAACATTCAACATAATAAAGTGATCAAAATGTCAGATTTTTTACACATTCAACTCAAAGGAATGGTTTGATAATTCGAACACTCAGGGAACATTACAACTAGCAGAAACTTTAAACAATCCACATGGCCCCTACCTGCTGGAGATCTCAATGAAAGATGATTTGAAAACCCTAACTTCCTGAACTGTTCTTCTCACCAGTGACTGTTGTCACGTAATATGTACAGGCTTTTTATGGCTAATAGACTTCCTGAAGTGAAATTGCAATCACTTGTCAGGGTTTCAGTTACTACAAGACCTTTCAAGGTCAGTCAAAGTACACTTACTTAATGATACTGTTTAAAGCAATAAAACAAGAAAACACCTTGAGATAACATCAAACTCAAATATCTCAGGTTAGCAACAGATTAGCTCATAAATCACCCAGTCCAGCATACAAACCTGTCCAGATAGAGCTTGGATACATTGAGCAGGTTATGGTATTCACATTGTTAATTAAATAGAAAACAATTATGAACTGTTCTATAATGACCAAACTGATTTGGTTATCAACTGGAGGGATCTTAAACCCATCATCTCTCTGTATTGCATGTTTAGCCAGACTCGTAATACAGTTACAGTTTCACTTCTTAACTTCTGTTCTGATTAGCTTCTGTTAATTTTTTTTATTTTTTTCTGAGGGGATCAAAGCTTAGCTTTCAGACTGTAATACAATTTCTACATTTACTGTAAAATAGCACGCAATTATAATCCTGTTGCATTGACAAGATAATGTTTTAGCGCCTGTGCAGGTGCAGATAAGACTTGAATGTTGATAATGATGCTGGTTTACCTCTGCACCAGTTGATGCACATCATACTACTTCTTGGAAGTGGGTTTTCTGTGCAGAACTGCAAAAAAGCAGGGCTTCCTGTTTTATGTAGCTGTTCATCAATGTGGATAAACTGAGCAAGCCTTCCTGAACAGGAAGTTAACCTAGCCAGCCCTTCAGAAATGAGATCACAATGTGAATTTGGTGTCTTTTTCCATTTCATCATACATGGTATTATAAAATAATGCTGAAACAAATGGAAATTGCTAAGTGGCTACAACTGGTTCAAGATGCAGCAAGTACAGATTGGGGCATTCACTACTTCTACATTGGCAGTCAACAAGACAAAGAATTTAAGTGGAATCAAAACAGGTTCATTCAGGATATGAACCCCAGACCTCTTGTACCCTAAGCAAGACTCATACCCCTAGACCAACCAGCCAACCAATGCTTTTTTTGTATGCATGCGCAAAACTATGTACTGAAGTTTAAATCATTTGATTGCATTTCACCCAATAAGGGGTCAACCGGATCTGAAGCACAAAGCAGCTGTTATTGCAGAGGCCAACAGGTTTTGCAGTGACACCCCCATAGGTTGATCAGGGCAGAAACTGCAAGTCAAAGTTGTATCAAAGATACGGAGAGAGACGATATGCCACTCCGTATTTTGTCAAGCGCCCCCTATCACAGTAAGTGCAAACAACCTCTAAAATGGCTGCATGAGATAAGGCTACAATTTGTACGTCAAACTCATAAGCATTTGATCTTTATTTCCCTCAGGTTCTGGCTGAGTAGAAATATTCCGAAATTATATTATTCACACGACCACTTGCTTATGAATTTTAGATATTCTTTTTTTTCTACTCAGCTTTCATAGCGGGATGTGGCTAAAAAGCATTGATTGGCCACGTCAAGTGAACTGGACGCTAGGTGTTCTCGACTGCATTACGACGTAGCATATGCAGCTAGTGGTTACCAATGAAAATAAATGAACACTCCTGTATCTTTTTTTTAAAAAGTGTAATAAATATTTTCTCTGAACAAAATGCATGTGCTTTCCCATCTGTTTTTTGTTTTTTTTTCCCCAGCACCTACTGTACTATACCTTTTAAGTGCACTACCTGTGCATTGCTATGGACTATGCTACTAATCACTGTAAAGATCTCTGTGAAACTGGCACAGACAGATCCAGGGAGTCTCTGGCTTTCTGGGACCCAACATGAGAAGCCCACTCCACGACTAGCTGAATCAAAGTAGTGTTATGTGGATAATAAATTAAAGAAACTATGGCATATATCAATTTAATTTAAAAAAAAAAAAAAAAAAACTAGTAAACGTTTACTCCAATTCTTTGTTGCGCTTCTTGCGCTTCGAGCGTCCGCTCTTGGTCATCTGGGTGGCATAATTTCCCTTCAGGGAAAGTACGTTTCTTCGGCTATATATTAGGCGTTCTTGTATATCTCGATGGGCGTCACCCTCCGACATGGCGTCACTCCGAAGACCAAATATGACTAAATTAAATAAATTAATACATGAATAAATAAGCAATGAAATAGATAATGAAATGAAAAAAAATAATTCACAGTGGAAAAAATTAATATCTATTAATAATTTTATTTCTCTTTTATTTATTTGATGATGTTTTTTCAGTGAACATGGAAGGGGCGGGGTCAGCTATCCTAGAGGCAGTAAGTAAATTGGACACGTCCCCAGGGAGTGGAAAACAGTCCGTGGCGCGAAATAGTTATCGAGTATTTATCAAGATCATAAAAATAGCGATAAGTTACGTGGTGGGCTGTTCAAATAGCAAATCCAAGAGCACCGATTTTAAGTTTTATTTCTCCCCACGCAAAAATACCGAGCCAATGAAGAGAAAACAAGTGGATTCAAGCCTCGGGGGGATGAGAAAAACTGGGATGCAGAATCAAGGTCTGTACTTGTAGTTAGCCATTTTGCCAACGGTATTATTTATAACATTAATTAGCTAAGAGCCTGTTACAGAAACGGCCATTTGTATGTTTGTTCAGTTAGTTACTTTAGGATGAGATGCGGCATAACGAGCTACATAACAATGTTAAATATCACATCTATTTAATTGCTTATTTATTGATTTCATTATTGACTTATTTGATTCATTGCTTAGGCTATTTATTTAATTGTCAAATTATTTAGTCTATTTCATTGCTTATTAATTTATTTCATTATCAATTACTCATTTAATTTAGTCACATTTGGTCTTACATTCTTTTCACACCACAGACTACAGTTAAGCTTGCATACAGAGGAGTCGAATACAATTCTTTAGTGTTTTTTTATTATTTATTTATTTATTTTTACATTTAATGAGGTAACTGCTAACTAGCAATGTTCGGCAAAAAAAAACAAAAAAAAAACACGTAGCCTAGCTAGCTAATGCTGCTGACCGACAGTATTTTCGTCGACAAAAGGAGATTTAAAGGCAGACTATGCAACATTTTACCTTGTAAATATTAGAAAATAACCAATTCCTCGGCATATTTATAATGCATTGGCTATCTCTGACTTTACACATTTTCGGAGACTTTGTGCAACTGTCGTTGCCTGTATTTGTTAGACTTTTCTAAAAAAAAAAAAATAAAAATAAATAAATATATATATATATGTTAGGGACATTTCTGGGTGTGGCGCACTTTTCTGTGTGGGGAGGGGTGAACGTGGCTGCAGGGCTAGTTAGTGAAGAAGTCCCTATACAGCAAAGCAAAAAGACAAACCTACGGGCTTGTTCAAGTAGTCGAGTTAAACCGAAGTTAGCCAAGGGGATTAAAAGCGACGCGGAGTTTTTTTTTTTTTTTGTTGGATCTTTAAGTAATTTACTGGCCTTAGAACTTTGCGAGGATCTGACATGTTTTATTTAAAGTTCTAGCGATAAAACCACATGGAATTAAGATATAATCGAATCTGCCGCCTTACTGTTCCTCAGGTCTCATTTTTTTTATGGCTGTCCTGTTACATAGGTACACTCATCGTGAGTGGGTGGGGTTGAAGACGGAGGAGAACATTTCTTTGATTTTATACACAGGCTGAGAAATCCCGTATATGCCTTTGAAGGTAAGAGCGAGTGTTTATTCATTTATTTTATTTTAGTCGAAAATCTTCTGTTGTGCAATGCCAATATTTGCGAGCTCGTGTTCCAGCCACAAATTAATTTATCTAGCCAGTTTGCGAACGTGCATATTTCTAATCGATAAATTCAGCAATCTGCTCTTTGGATTGCTTGGATTAAATTGTACAAGCAAACCAATAAACTGAGTGGCATCTTGTGTTTACACACAGGCTGTCAGTTTTTGTTTAACGTTACTGTGGGATCAGCTAACTACATTGGGTTTTCCCTAATTAGCCAGGTGTGAAGGATTCGCATTTGGCGAGGGGCCTAGCCTAGTTCGTTGGTCTCAAGTGCTGTCAGTTTTAACATGGCGGGCGACATGCAGGGCCGGCCCAAGCCTTTATGGAGCCCTAAACATAATTTAATTTGGGGGCCCCCCACCGCCTCGGCGAAGCTAATACTATTGACAATTGTCAATCATTCGCACACCTACTGTAAATCTAACACACCCATTATCAATTTTATTTATTACTGAAGTTGTAACTGAGAACATACGGCGTGATGGGTCGTTAGCATAGTTAGCTAATGTAGCTAAGTAGCATATACACAAGGTGGCCAGCTTTCAGGCTAGTGCACCAGCCTCTGTGTAAGCCGCGTCTGATCCCTCTGTTCTGATCCAATCCCGTGGATGCAACAGTGCGAGAGAACAAGGTAAATTATTAACACTAATGATTTTAGGCAGAAAATGGTTATTTGCTTTGAAGCAAAAGTGACCACCTTTTTTCATACGTATAAAATGCAACCATTTTTGTTACTCTGCCAATTGTCACAAATGTACATTTTAACATTTTAGGTCCAGATAAATAATATCTTTAAATATTTTACACTTACTAAGATGTTTTGTTATTCATTAAAACATATGTAGCTGCTTTCATTTAGTGATGTATTTATCAGCATTCCTCAGAATATACAAGAACGTAACTTAAATCATAACATGGACGATTGTAAGTGCGTTAGGTATACTTGTGTAAATGATTGACAGTGTTTGTGTTGCAAGGGGTCGCTTATGAAGAGTACAATTATAGAGATTTATTTATAGATGCCTTGAAATTTTAAATATATGCACATATGTACATACATAGTACCCATATATACACACAAACAAATACAGTATCCCTTAGGGGAATTATTACAATGTAAGCAACCAATGTACATCTGTGCAGCAACAGCACAAACAAGTACAACAGATTGTAAGGGGACAGAAGCCAATGTTAAAAACTTTTAGGCCACCTGGTGGCTGTTATGTGCTATTGCTGAAGCTAACCCACTGCATGTGATCTGTGCTTCTGTCCCTGCCTGTGCTCCACCCTTTTATACAGTCTATGGCTCCACCCCAACAAGATGCTAATTGCCTGATTGGCTTCACCTGCCGGTGGCCCTGCAAAAAGCCTGCTGCAGCTATGGAGAGAGACATTTGTGGACCCCACAAAAGGAGTGTTGCAGGAGTGCTGGGAGAATGGGAGGTATCAGACAGGATAACTTTGGTTGGGTCGGGAATGACATAGCAAAAGTGTTTGATCTGAGGATAAGCCTTTCAGTATGCTTGTATGGCCTTATATAGACTGGAATTTGCTAGAGGCAAAAAGGAAAGAAATAGGTAAAATTGCCTTGGTAAGTGCATTCAACTATCATGTAATGAAAGAGTATAGTGATTTTACACAGTTTTTTACAGATGGCGCAAAAAAACCTGAGACAGGAGTGACAGGATTTTGGGTGGCAATACCAGCAAAAGGTATTGGACTCAACACCAGAACATCCAATAAGTTAGGCGTTTACGCAGTGGAGATGTTGGCAGTGTTGGTTGCACTATGATGGGTGGAAAAAACTAGACAGGATAAGGTGTTGATATGCTCAGATTCATCCTCAGTCCTAGCAAGTTTAAGGTCTTTCCATTCTAACAGCCGTCAAGATATACTATATGAAATCCTTCTGTCAGTCGCAAGAATAGCAAATCAGGGAGGTCAGGTACAATTTTTGTGGGTTCCAGTGCATGTGGGGGTGAATGGGAATGAGAGGGTGGATGAGTTGGCAAAGAGGGCTTTAAAGAAAGGAAATCTAGAAATGCAAATCAATATCAATAAAGCAGAGGTTGAATGTGTAATCTGGGAAAAAAACAGTCAAATGTGGAAAGCAAGGTGGGACAGAGAGGGGAAAGGGAGGCATCTATATAAAATCCAAAAGAGTGTCAAAGTTACTAGGGTAGGTAGTGGAAACAGGAGAGAGGAAACTGTGATGACAAGGTCAAGGTTGGGGGCACTGCACTAAAAACACTGAAAATGGTAGGGAAACGCCAGGCAGGCTTGTGTGGGGGATGTCAGGAAGAGGAATCAGTGGAGCACGTAGTTCTGAGTTGTAGGAGGTATGGGGGACAGAGAGAGATGATGAGGAATAATCTGAGGGAATTAGGGGTGCAGGAATTCACATTATGGGTGAGAGCACAGGTCAGGGTACTGTTAGCCTTCTCAAGGGATGTAGGGTTTTTTTTATAGGATATGATGGATAAGCGGGTATAGGGTGCTAGGGTGGATGACATGGATAGGGATTTTACAGTAGGACTAGGTGTAAAGCATGGAGGATAAAATATAGCTTTGGGTAAAGGGATTTAGAGTGTAAGTCTATTGTCTGATCCACACTCCGGAGCAGAAGGTGGCGGTAATGCACCAATAAGCTGGATGCCAACCGCCGTAAAACAAGAAGACATTTGTGGAGCAATTTGTGACTGGGTCCTGCACAATGTTACGGACTTGTGGCTTTGTTTGGTGGTTCCTTGTTTATTTTAATTTTTTTGTACGGTGTTTGGATGGGTAATTTTCCTTTTCTTTAATGTGCACATTTTTGTTAGGTTTTAGATTAGAGTAGGAAACCTGCGGAAGACTCGCCATCTTGTTTTAATCGAGAGAAAGATGACACTTTGTTGGGGAGGAGGTTTGTGTCTGTGTTATTTTCCTTTCTCAGCTGACCATTGTTTCAGCTGACCATTTCTCCTAAAAAGTGGAGACCTGAAACTCTCTCGGTCATCTCCCTTACCATGCTTTGTGACTGGTACTGAGAAAAGACCTTAGCAGACAGTGTGTGTATATATATATATATATATATATGCTCCAGCCACTCATGGGAAGTCTGTGTGAGTATGTGGTCTATTTGGGCCTTGTTTGAGTTCCTGGCAAAATCTGCACAGCTGTCCCTTTGGCACTCCTCCTTTTTTTTTGTATGATTTAATTTTCGTTTCATTATAAACACACAACGTGACATATTATAAATTTATTACACACAAATATGCCACACCTTGTGACTGATACAGAGAAAAGACTTTAGCAGGGCTATGTATATATATATATATATATATATATTTTATTTTTATTTATTTTTTTATTTTTTTCCGGCCACATCTGTGAAGTCTGTGTGTGTATGTGGGCTATTTGGGCCTTGGTTAAGTTCTTTATGGCAAAATCTGCACAGCTGCCCCTTTGGCACTTCTTCTGTGCTGGTCCTCTTCAATTTCTTTTCTTGCACTCTGATTTTTGTTGCCTTCATCTCCCTTTGAAAATAGGCTGTTGACATGAAGTCCTCAAAACTCATTTAGGGGTTTGTAAGACCCTCTGCCTGGTAGATACTGAAAACTTTAGTGGAGCAGTAGAAGTACCTGTTTTGTCCACTCTGAAGGACCCATCATTTTTGTAACAGGCTGGCCACATGTGAGGAGTCTTGGTCCTCTTCTTTAGCGGAGGCTGCAGGTGTTACGGCTGCTGCATTTCCAAGATGCTTAGGACCATCTTCTCCACAGCCGCTTCAGTAAGAGGTGAAGTTACTGCCGGCTGGTTGACAGTTACGGGGTGAGAGTCACCACTGGTATGCTGACTACACTGTCAGTAGTCAGGCACTGCCTTAGCTTCTGTGTTTCCTGAAGCTTCTCTGGGCTCGTGTTCAGAGAAGAGCTGGTGTTCTGAAGCTTAGCCAGGTGTTTCACATACCTGGATATGTGGACCTTTGTTTGTAGGGTGCAGGAGGTTGTTGGGGCCAGTGCTTGACCTCTGCACCATAGACTGCTGCTATTGCGATGGCGATCAGCTGATGTGAACAGCGTCCCTAGATGCCATTAGTGAATTGTTACTTAATATTGCTAGTTGACGAGAACTGTTTTCCGATTAACTTTATTCAGGACAAATTTTTCTTATACGGTGTGCCACACTTTCCCATTTGCGCGAAGCCAAAGTTTTCGCAAATGTCAGTATAAATTACGTTACCGGATGACTTAGTTCTATAGATCAATTGACGGCTGTGTGAAAAGTTGCGATTTTCGTCCTGACGATGGAAGTGATGGAAATCAATCTTAAATTCGGTTGATTAAAAAAATGAATAATCAGAATCACCTCAGTTCGTCGCCCCTCTGTCCTGTCTCTTTCTCGTTCCCCATTGATGGTCAGGGTCTGTTGTGGTGACGTCATCGCATCGCATTTTTTGAAGTATACATCTCGAAACAGCGCCACCGCTCCTTTACAACGTGCGTTGTGGCCAAAAAATGAATTGCATCTGTAGTGGTTTAGCACTACCATGAGAATGAATGGGTTTTGTTTTAGGTAGTTTTAGCTAAACACGGGTGCCAGATACAGATTGCTGTAACAGAGATTTTGTCCTAAAGTTTCCCTTCTCTGGATTAGTTGGTTCACATGTTTGAAATAGCCATTATAACAATCTTTTGAAAAACCGTAGTGAAAAAAACTCATACAGGATCTGGCTGTTATTTCAGCATTCTAAAATTAATCTTTGTACAATTGTGTGTTAGTGTGATCCATTCAAGTCAAAGTGGAAATACTTTTGTTATTCACATTTTCCTTTGAAACACATAGAACAGATATTTTAATAATTTGCAAATAAAACTGGAAAGACCAATTCTTTTGAATTATTTGTAAATAATTGGTAAGTAGAACAAATACTTGTGTAACACTCGAAACAGCGCCACAGCTCCATTACAGCCTGCATTGTGGCCAGAAATATATTGCATCCGTAGTGGTTTAGCACTACCATAGAGAATGAATGGGTTTTGTTTTAGGGAGGTTTAGCAAAACATGCAGGCAATTGTAGGTTTGTTTTGTGCCTTGTTATGGCATGGTGCATTCATCCTGTCATCTAGGTGCCAGGTTTGTAGAACAGAAGTAAACAAAAACTGGGGAAAAAAATTCTGGACTTTTTTTTGTTCATATTTAGAAATGTCATTCATGTGGAGGTGTTCAGTGGCTTATATATTTTAAATCTGGCAAAATGTGTCCATGGCAGCCATTTTCTGGTTTTGGAATTTATCAATAGCTTATATTAGCGCTTAGTCAATGCCATAAAGTTTTTATGCAGCTAGCCCCTAGGTCTTGCAGATGGTGTAGTTGCTGACGAGTGGTTTTAGGGAAGGGAAGGGAAGGGAAGGGAAGGGAAGGGAAGGGAGGGTGGGGGAAAAGAAAAAAATGCTCTGCCTCCCCGTCGGGGAATCGAACCCCGGTCTCCCGCGTGACAGGCGGGGATACTCACCACTATACTAACGAGGATTGCATGTGTGTGGTCTCGGACAATAGTAATAAAAAAAGTATACACAACATAACATATTTTTCCTTTTCTTGTGTTATACTGACAATGTCCTTTTTGCAAGGGTCCGCTTGAAGACTATTGTCATGGAAAGTTGTTCATTAATTCATTCATTCATTTATTCATTCCTTCTGCGCAGGAGTCAATATCTTCATTGCAAGGGGCAGCTTACATAGAGTATGAATATAGAGATTCGTTTTATTTGTTTATTTGGATTCCTTTTGTGTATCAGTGAATATTATTGTGGCAGTAAGTAATTGAAATAGTCAAAGAAGATATGTTTTTTTTTCTGATGTACATTCATTTTGACGAACACAAAAATATTTCATAGCTAGGCATTGGTGGTTCAGTGGTAGAATTCTCGCCTGCCACGCGGGAGGCCCGGGTTCGATTCCCGGCCAATGCAGCTCTTTTCTTACTGTTCTTACCATATTTTGCCTTCTGCATACTTAAAAACTCTCTAAACACACTGGTGGCCGTGGTTGTTCTACTGTTTATATCAGTTTTGTCATGATATGCATGTCCATTGTGAGGACAAAGTTTTGAGGAGCACACGATCAAGTCTGAAGTTCTCAAAAATAGGACAAGGAAGGCATGGTGCTGCCTTTGACTGTGGGAGCAATGTTGCAAAAGCGCAGAGCTTCCTGTTTTATGCACCTGCTTGTGTCTGTAGACACGCAGAATAACACTTCCTTGAACAGGAAGTCTGCCTGGCCAACCCCTCAGAAATGCTTCGCAAGAAAACAGAAAGACACACACATATAAACAGGCTTTCTCAGACAATGGGAAACACAGACCGCCTACACATGGTGCTTGTATGCGCCGTGGCAAGTGAAGGGAGTATTTAAGACTCGGATCGATGAACTGCCAAGTTGGCGGTTGCGTCGGACAACAAGCATGAACGAGATGGAGGACTCTGCTCACATGATCCGGGCAGCCACAGAGTCACTGCCACAACCACAGAAGAGAGACCCAGCAGGAGGGGCCATGGCGATGCTGGAGAGCTCGAACGAAGAGGAGGGCAGAATCGAGTTCGACGACTTGGGCCTGTCCACGGAGCTGCAGGGCGGCCTGGAGACGCTGCGGCTCGAGAGCTCACTCACGGACGTGACACTTCACGTGCAGGGAGAGGACTTCCCCTGCCACAGGGTGGTTCTTGCTGCCGCTAGCAATTATTTCAGGTGAATCCAATGACAAAACTGTCCTTCATTTTGTTTGGTACAGGGGTCTTAAAGGAATTTCCACAGCTCTTTATAGTGTATTGCAGTTAGACTGTCAACAGACAACAAAACCCCCTGTGTGATGATATTAAAAACAAGGCGATGCTTTTGCAGTAAGTAGTATTGGTCTGTTGAAAGGGCACCGCGATTCAAGTCTTGTAGTTTCATTTTGTAAGATACGGAACGGTAAGATCGTTTTTTTTTATATCAACAGGATGAAAAACCACAAAAACTATGGTTTTGTGGTATGTAGTCTCCAGATATGCATCATTAGTGATGTTGATGTCTGCCTCTTGTAACAACTGAGGCAAACACTTGTTTTTTTGTAAACTTGAATCAGGCCCTTTGTGACAGCTCTACATAAAAATTCTGTGTGATTCCTATAAGGGTATGATGCTGCCTCTGTTCCAATGGTCACTTTATTTGCATCACAAGTCTGCTTACTCTTTCATTTATAGGGCTATGTTCTGCAATGATCTAAGAGAGAAATATGAAGACCGTATCCTCATCCAAGGCGTTGATGCAGAAACCATGAGAGTTCTCCTGGCTTATACCTACACCAGTAAAGTACAAATCACCAAGCACAACGTTCAGAAAACACTTGAGGCAGCCAGCCTCTTCCAGGTGAAAGCTTCTGTCATTTTCAGCCCCTGTTTAACCACACCTTGGACAGACTGGAATGGTTTAGCTCTTACTAACCTTTTACCCGAATCATTGTGGGCACATAATTTCCCAGTCTAGCCTACTGGCCTTATTCAGTCCTCTTCCCTCTTTTGTAGTTTTTAACTCTGGTTTCTCTTCTCTTTTTCTCCTTCTTTGGTTTCTACTGAAAGTATGTAAACTAGGAAGATTTTTAAAGTCGGTGTTAGTGGAGTAAACATTTACAAAAGCAAGCTGGACATAGTCGGTTTCAATAAATAAATAAAAATCCAGGTTCCATAGAATGTACATCAGCATCTACTGTACGTATTGCCATGGAAATAATAAATCGACCTCTATTGTACATATCTTAATTTTAAATATTTCTATATTGTCGTTAATTTTGTCATTTGAAGAGGTAGAAAACTGAAAGCCTGGAAGACATACTCTTACCTAAAAGAAGTACTATACTCTACTATACTAGTACTACTCATACAAATTCAGGCATACAGAGAATGGGTTTTATTTATAAAGGTGAAATGTACTTCAGTGAAGAATTAACACTTTCATTCACAACTTTTTGTGCGTTGCCATCTTTGTGGAAAAAACTAATTTTAAGGTATACTAGCTCACAATACAATTTCATTTCTGTGCTTTAATCATATATTATGTTCAGAAATGGTTTGTAAAGAATTAATAGTTTCAAAGAATCTAAGTTTAGTCACACAAAAACAAAGCAATGTGTCTTATAGTTGTCTGAGCTGTCTGACTGGGAAGTGAAAATGATTCCATTTTTGAGTTTGAGTACAGATGTTATTTGTTCTATTCTTGGCTTATTTTCTGAGTGCAGCTGAGGGGGTGGAATGCATAGCTCTTGTTTACAACTGAACACCTGCCAAAATGAAGAGGTTCAGAAACTGCATAGAACTTCATCTTTATATTACCTGTACAGTTAATGTGAATACTCTCATGCTCTCTCCTTTTGACCAGCACATCCATATAAAATAATGTAATTTAATGTGCCCAAGCCTTGTAACCCTGTAATTTTACACCTGACTTTACACACTTTTGCAGCCCCTATAGGGCTGAAAAACTCACATAGCCTGTGTCTAGAGTATAATACTACACGCATATCATAATGGTGTGCTTCTCATCCTCTCTGGCTGCAGTTCCTGCGCATGGTGGATGCTTGTTCCAACTTCCTGGCTGAAGCCCTCCTCCCGGAAAACTGCGTGGGGGTCCTGCGCTTGGCAGACGCCCATGCCCTGGTAGCCCTGAAGACCCGCGTTCAGAACTACATCGTCCAGAAGTTCTCCCACGTGGTCGCCCACGAGGAGTTCCTGGAGCTCCCAGGCGACATCCTGGCCAGCCTATTGCAGCGAGACGATCTGGACGTGTCGGAGGAGGAAATGGTTTTCGAGACACTGGTTCGCTGGACACAGGCACGGGAGGGGGAGAGGCTGTGCCTGCTGCCCTGCCTCCTCCAGCATGTTCGTCTGCCCCTTATGGACCCTTGGTACTTCGTTGAGAAGGTGGAAGCAAATGCCCTGGTGAGAAGATGCCCGGAGGCTTTCCCGCTACTCCAGGAGGCACGCATGTATCACCTTTCTGGGAACGAGGTAAGTTATTATACTGTGTATAATGTACCATTATGCCATTTTTTAATTCAAATCAGTTTGCTAGGAAATCTGGGAAGTTGGGTGATTACTTGGCTATATAGATCGATAAAAATGAACCAAGTGAAGATGCAGCCCATCCATGCACAAGAACAGTCCCTTACCGGGATGCGCCACCCAGCAGAGCAGCTTCTCATAGTGTTACATGCATCAGAAAGAGAAAGAGAAACTGGAAAGTTGTGTAGCATGTGGTGTCTTATACATTACACATCATTCCGCCGTCCCCAGTAATATTTCAGATCCTCTTCTTGGCCAAAATACTGCCTTTCTTTTTAAGTGTAAGATACGTGAAGAGTTATGCTTGTACTTTACATTTTATTCTAAAGCACTGAAGGGAACGCACAATTAGACTACATTTTAAAAAGCTAAATCTGATTTCCAAAGCATTCCAGAAGTTAAGTTTCTGGACATGCAAATCATGAGCAAGCAAGCTGTAAAAAAGGGGGTACCAAGAAGCTAGTAACACTTCTATACAGTCTGTTAAATCAAACACACTGATGGAAAACCTTATTGAATCCACCAGCTTGGCACCTGAATTCCACTCATTGTTTGCTCTTGATTAGCAGCACTACAGCTTTGACATCCATGGGCTAATGGAACGTACTTTCTAACTTCGGACTCCTCCCAAAGGTAATTTCGGAGCGTACCAAACCAAGATTACAAGAATTTCAGTCTGAGGTGTTCATGATCATTGGAGGCTGCACCAAAGAGGAGCGTTTTGTCTCGGAGGTGACCTGCCTGGACCCCCTGCGACGAAGCCGGCTGGAGGTGGCCAAGCTTCCAATCACCGAGATGGAGACGGAGTCAGACAACAAGAAGTGGGTGGAGTTTGCCTGTGTAACATTCAGGAACGAGGTATACATATCTGGTAAGTAGTACAGCTGTTCTTATGCACACATGGGTGCTCCATTTGCTTTGTGTAGTCTTGTCCGCCTCCATCTCTGTGAAGGGGATCTGTGGCCCCTAGCATGGCTCCATCAAGCCCTGCTGTGATAGCAGTGGAGCCATTTTGTTACACATTGAAATCTTTAGGCAGACTAAAACCATTTGTAACTGTATGGAAAATAGCTAAATATTAAATAACTGAAAGAACAGGTGATATAAAAATGGGACTGATTGGTTCATAGCCCGGGACAAACTCAGACAGACATAGATTCTGATAATCCATGTTATTTGCTCTAGATTACCTTGAGGCTCTTCCTCCATATTTATAAATGGTTCATGAGAGTACATCTTTTCCCATTGAATTTGTGAGTTTCTTTACCTGCAATCTTCTGTGCTCTTGTCGCTAAATGTTAGGTTTACAGTACGTCCTCAGATAATGTAGACCTTATGGGTATAAACCAAACATCAGTGAATGTCATCTTCGTCCAAGATAGTTTTCGTACATTTTCATTTTGAGGTAGATTATTAAAAATATTTGAAGTATGTTAAAATGTGAAGATCAGCTGCCACTTCCACATGTCAGGTTCATCCTGACTATTTCTGTGATGCTGCAGGTGGTAAGGAAACGCAACATGAGGCCTGGAAGTACAATGCTTCTCTCAACAAGTGGATCCAGATTGAGTATCTGATCACTGGGCGTTGGAGACACAAAATGGCCGTTCTGGGTGGGAAGGTCTATGTGCTGGGTGGATTTGATGGCACACAAAGACACAGCAGTGTAGAGGCCTATGACGCTTTTCACAACTGTTGGTCTGAGGTGGGTTTCCAAGGTGGCACAATACACTCACAGCCTCTCACAATTTTTTGATAGCTTGCAGAAATTTACCATGTTTTACTGTTAATTCTTTATGGCAGATTTGCAGCACATTTCATTTGTGCATTTTTGTACACGTGTCACAGGCACCCCCCCTTGTACTGAGCGTAAGCTCCTTCGCTGCTGCAAGCCACAACGAAAAGCTGTATGTGATTGGAGGGGGTCCCAACGGCAAGCTGGCCACAGACAAGATGCAGTGCTACGACCCTTCAACAAAAGAGTGGACTCTCAAGTCACCCATGCCCATTGAAGCCAAGTGCACGAACGCTGTGACCTTCAAGGATCACATCTACGTCGTTGGTTCGTATTAAACTAATATTAAGATCATTTCTGATTCTAAAGCATGTTAGTAGGTCAACTACACCGGACTGGTTTTAGCCTTTTGATGAAAAAAGCTGACTTAAAATATTTGAAAGTGGAAAGAGAAATTGTTGCCAATAATACCATGGCCAAAGGATAGAATCTTCAGGGGGGGGGGGGGGGGGGGGAATTAAGTCACTCTTGGGTTATGGGTTTGTAGTCTTCCTCTACAAATCCATGCAGCGCTAATTCCATTTATGAGCAGCTGTGTGAACAGGTCCTTGCTGGCATCTGTTTGCTAATGTGTTGTGTTTCCTAAGGTGGCGCGATGAAGGCCCTCTACTCCTACAGCCCTCGGGAGGACTCCTGGAGCCTGGTGACGCAGTTCGGCCACGAGAGAGCCAGCTGTGGCATTGCCGCTTGCAGCGACAAGCTGTTCATCACCGGCGGGCGCGACGAGAAGAACGAGGTGATTGCCACGGTGCTGTGCTGGGACCCTCAGGCGCAGAAGCTGACAGAGGAGTGCGTACTTCCCCGAGGGGTGTCTCACCATGGCAGTGTCACCCTCAGGAAGTCCTACACACACATACGGCGGATTCGAGCCGGGACAGACTCTGCGTGACATACACAAAACGGATGGGGGCCCTGCCAACTAGATTACCTCAATTACCTCAGAACAAAATGCTCATTGCCTAAATGTTGCATTTTTGTATTATGTTCGAGAAAATCCTTCTATTGAGGGAAAGCCTCTTCGCTTTGAAATTTGATCGTAGTTTCAGGGACAAGATACTTTTTGTGTGTTTTATACAAGTGGAAAGATTGGCCAAGGGCAGGATCATTTAAGATGGTCAGGATTCCATGGATTACCGCTTAATTCTCCCATATAACATGTTAGGCACTGACTTGACATGAATGAGATGAACAGCTCTCCTCAAATATGCACTAGCTTTCTTCTGAAGTACTGTATGGTCTGTAGGCTGTAAAATGTTCATTGGCTTATCAGGTTCCTAGTAGGAACACACAATGCTTCTGTGTCACATGTCAGCATGACACCCCTGGGAGAGAGAAGCGGAAGTTCTGGAAAACACCGTTGGTTACCGCATGGAGAGAGAGAGCGTACCCACACGAACACAAAATTAAATAAAGGAACATCTTCACCTTTCTCCCTCACGGGTTCCAGGCAAAATCAATTAACTAAAACAACAAACTGAGTTAATAAAGACAAGAGAAAGTAAAACCCAGGATTGCTTTTCAGGTCGCGCTGGGATCTGCTGGCCATTTTTTCAGTTGACTAGTTTCTTTCTTAGTCGTGTGCTCAGATAAACAAAACTGAAACTAAATGAAATGAAAATCAAAAATACTCATCGGTGTGAGCTCCCGGTCTCGGCCCCGAACCGTGGAGAGAAACACCTTTAAGCACCTGGCAGATTAGTTAACACAACCCAGGTGCATGTGCTCTCCATCAGCCGGTTTGCCACATTCTGGTTTGCAGGTGAGGGTCATATAGTGGTAACTCGAGAGGCACTACTGTAGAACCCAAATTTGGCAATTAAAAATGTGAAAAGATGAGATGTCAACAAAAGATGGTTTGTGGTTCTGTATGAGGAGGGCGACTGTGAAATACAGCAACTGCAAAACAATGAAATCATGGGTCACAATAAGAGATGTTTATGTTTCAATATCTTTGTATAAATATATGTTTATGTTTATTTGATCAAATTGATTTGGTTACTACAATAAAGTGATATTTAAAAAACCTTTTATAACAGTGTCCATTGATTGTCCATGAGCTATTATTAGCTCATTCATATATTTTTCCTATGGTTCTTGCTCAGAGCATTTTTTTTTTTTTTTTTTTTTGGCTGGCCCAACCCATTCTCGTTCCCATAGAAACTAGCCAAAGAGCCGCCCGTAAACAATGCGTGGAGTCCTCCTTTGGAAAATTTCATTGGATCCGCTTTCTGTCTGTTTCCAGAACTGCTCTCTCATTCGTTTCTGTGTACAAATTTCCCCTGAAGCGCTCCCGCGTTACGAAATGCTCAGCGCAATTTGAAATTTGCTAGAAGCATTGAACACAATGTCTTAGCTAGTTAACCGGCTAAAGTTTTAAAATACTTTTGAAATACGTAAACTTGCAAATATTACCAAACTGACGTGATAAATAAGCTACGTCGTAACTTCGTCGTACATTCGATTAACATTATCCAACGTTACGTTTTCAGCAGTATGAGCGTAGCTAGCTAAGTTAGCTAATTGGCATTACCTGGCAGTATCTAGTATCAGCACTGAACATTTCCACTGATTTCTTCAGTATCTAGTAGCTAGTTATATCTAGAGATATTTTTCGTTTACCGTTACGTCAAACTTTGGGACAGTCTAAGGTTTATTAGCTTTGTTTTCTGAGGCGTCCAGAAAATCACACAAATTGATTAAGAAACTAAGTCGTAAGTACATGATAGCTAACTGGTTAGGTCTTCGTGAGGTGTCTTTATTATGGTGATGTTACCCCGCTGTAATATGTCAACGCTAATAATTGTTTTTACTTGCTAGATAGCCCGGTTGGCTAACTTGATTCTACAAGTAACTTGGCGTACCGCTAACGTGTGTTGTCTGTTCACATAAGTTACAGTCTAGTGAAGTACCACATTAAGTCACTGAACTCAAGGCATTAATATTAGTAACGTTTACATTAAGTGGGCTAATATTATGTATTGCATGCTATTCGGGGTAGTTAACGCGCTGACCTAAAACCTGCCATCTGCTATGAGACTTGCAATTGTAGTGTTTGTCCTAAATTATAGCTAATGTCATTGTGAGCTGTATGCCGCTTGTATTTAGCTAGCTACTGTAGTTATGATTGAAAATATTACACTGACACGATTGTTGAAGTGATTTTCGAAGTGAAGTGAGGTTCTTAAAACCTGTGACAGGATAGTCTCAATCCCAGTAAGATTGTCAAGTGAAACAGGTGACGGTGTGGTACGTTTAATGTTGATGGCATGCATTTCCTATGCTTATAGCGGCTAAGAAGACGGTTGCAATGTCGCTGCGGGCCCTCAGCCATTCTGCAGAACACCTATCCGACGCGCATAGTAAAGGAGAGAGTTGTTGGACCCCCTTTTGCGGCGCTTCGGACCAGCTCCATGGTGACTCTTTTGATCTAAACAAGTCGTACCCTTGCGCGAGGAGGCCTTCGCCAAAGAAGGCCACGGCTCTGCAGCGCTGGCATCTCCGCGAGCCATCAGGTCAGAGTCGGTTGGTCAGGCTACAACATACAAATACACTTGCATTCCTAATTTTGATAGTTACTCTGAAACTGTTCTATACGGGTGATTGAAAACACTGTGCTGTTAGCCCTTGAAATAGGAAGAGTATTGTTTTTGCCTGACATTCCTGTACTTTGTATTTAAGAAAGAAAACCTAAAGTCTGACTCGGGCTGTGGTCATGGAGATTTTATTGTGTTTCTTCAGGATATGCCAAGAATGGCCACTAGTTTATAGACAGAGGTATACCATGTCCAAAATGGATTAAAAGGGGAAAATCATTCTCCAAAAGTTATTCATAATAACAGAAGAGGTGTGCTCTTCACTCAGGCATCAGTTGTCCTTCCTCATGCTTACCTGTTGTTTTACTTTAATTGCTTTTTATTTTTTCTCCTTTATAGGTGACTCTGTGACCTCTTACAGCTGCTGCTCAGTAGCAGCACAGAACCTACATGTGAACAGTTTTATTCTTCCAAAGACTGGCAGTCCATCCTGCTCTTTGCTGGACTGCTGTGGTGTGTCCTCATCTTTTCTTGCTCAACTGGCCACTGGAGTCCTCAAGCAGTCCAGGCCTCCTGCCATCCACAGTCCCAGTAAAGCAGTCCTCACTGTTGATTCTAAAACCATGGAGGTATATTTATGCTGGGTTGTTCCATTTTTTATTTTTATTTTTGTTTTATGAAAGCCAATGAAATATTCCCTGATACAGGTAGGAAGCCCTGTAGTGGAGGCTAGAGTGGGATATACAGCATGGGCTACTTGGAAGGAAAATTTACTGAGAACTAAAACACTATTTATTTATTTATTTATTTATTCTTTTGTGCAGATATATGCTCTCTTGTTTTTTATTATTATATTGGATTAAACAGGAGAGCACAGAATATTTCCACTGATTTCTTCAATTATTGGACAAGGAAATTCATTTTTTTGTTTATCGTATTCACAGATATTGGCTGCTAATGACCAGGCTTGCAAATTGTTTGAGTACAGCAGCAATGATCTTGTTGGATTGAAGCTGTCTGGCCTCCTAAGGAAAACCAGTCAAATCATGGAGGAAGCCTTGGGAGAGGAGCATATTGGGGATGATGGGAGTATGACTGATGTGTCAGGCAAAGTGGTAAGAACTACTGCAATATTTATGTGTCAGAATTCACCAATGTTTGAAAAATCTTAGGAATGTTTTACGTTCTCTACAGTAATTTAGCATTTCTGGATTTTTATAGGACCAATTAAAAGTTCAAAGATAAGTGTATAAAACAATTTACTGGTTTAAACTGTACCTGGTTATGAGAGTGATACTGGAATACTGAATAATACTGAAAAATACTGAAAAATTGGTCTTGGAATTATATTGGATCATAGTTTTTGTGATTAATTGTGAGAATCCTTAAAGTTTGTCTGCTGTGAGAACAGTTGAATGTGTAACTGTGCATATGCACTGATTTTATGTGGGTCACCACAATTTTGAACTCCACAACACTGGATGAGCCAGTGTCATAGCAACTGCAATAATGCTTACTAAGTAAAGACTCCCTAGACCCATGTGTGTGGACTCTGATGTTACACACTGAGGAAGGAATATTTTGAAACATCCTATGTTTGCTCTTGAATAGCCAGCTAGTAATAGCTAACGGAGCATTTTAATATGTGTTTACTGTCCTGGCCAGTTTGACTGTATCTTGGAAACAGTGTTCCTCTCTCTGTACCGCTTGTGCAGGTTGAGGCAGTGAGAAAGTCTGGCACTGCGGTACCAGTTTCAGTATGGACCAGAGGACTGACCCCAGAGGGACGCCGCTGTCTGGTTGTGATGGAACGCGTGGAGAGAATTGCTGCCTGTGTGTCTTTTTTGCAAGACGTAGGTCTTCCGTGTAGCATGCAGATTTCAACAAATAAGGTGTTACAGTGTTGTAGGTCAAACATTGATCTCTAAAATCATTGGCATCTTCAGTAGAAGATTATGTATAAAATAAAAGGTAATGAACTATATTGCATGCTCAAAATGGGGAAATTATACTGTATTTTCCTCCTGCTTGGAGGAAAAAGTTTTGAAATGATAGTTTATTATTTCTGAGCATATTTATTATCTGTTCATTTCTGCCTGACCAATATGGGATTTTTGAGATTTCAGATATACCTGTGGAAGCCCTATATCAGCCAATATTATCGGGAAACCATTATATTGGATTGGGCCTCACTGTTAATGTCATGATCTGTGGTTGTGTCTATCAAGGGTGACAATAATTTTGAAGGGCACTGTGCATTTCATATGGGACAATTGTTGTGGCAACTGAATGTGAGGAGGGCAAATGAAATGTTTTAATGAAAGGTTCAATTTAACCTAATTACTAAGCACTGTTGGATGAAATGGCACTATCTACAATGTGCAGTCTAGAAAGTCCAAGATACAGACCCTCTCCTTCATAAACTGGGAGCCACTCTTCTGTCTGAAACGGGCATGACTGCTGTCCATTTCTTGGTGTTTCAAGCTGTTGTTTGTCATTTCAGGGGAGGATCCTCAGCTGTGACCCCACCTTTGCTCATCTTCATGGTTACCAGGGTGCTGACGAGGTGACAGGGCTGTCAATTGGGGATCTCATTCCATCCCTCCGCCTCCCTCCTCACCAAAGGAGCTTACCCAAGGTTAGATATCACAACCCTACTTGGTAGGATACAGCGGTTGTTGAAAGAACACAACCTGATGTTTTTACGTTACGCGGTGTCAACATGCCCCTGAAGTTCAAGACAGCTGCTTAAGTTGCCCTGCAATAGATTTTTTAATTTGTGAATTATAAATCTGTAAACACAATATTTGCTTTTTTCTTTGCTTATTCTTATCTCTTTGTAGATGCTGAGAATCCAACGCGTATCCGGTAAAAGCAAGGATGGCAGCACCTTCCCACTTTGTATCAAACTCAAGGCTGCAGTGGATTGTGGGAAATCTTGGCTGAGGGACCAGTCTGGTGGGGTCATGCCAGAGAGAGCTGAGGTTGCACCTGTGTCATCCAGCTTAAACAAGTCAGCTGCTCCATCACACCCAGAGGATTCTTCCCCGAGACCACAGTCACACGGTAAGCAGCAGCACCATTGGCTAGGACCCACTGGGGAATAATGTGTTCTGCTGGCATTGACTCTGCACCCATGGCCACCAGGTCAGGTGGATTTGTGGTCTGGTGTATATGGTGTTAACAACACTGTGGGTTAGGCCTTTTATGGTCACGTAATCTGCAGTTCTTCATAAATGATCCAGCTGTATGAATAGGAGATGGAATAGATTTTGGAGGTTTTACAAAAAGCGTTCATTGCAAGTTGTTGAGAACATATTTCAGAAGAGTTTGTGAACTCCAGTCTGAATAAATTACTCTTGTGTGTCCATGTTCGTTTGTGTCTCTGGTTTTGAGGATGCCCAGAGGACAGCTGCCACCCGTCGCCAGGCACAGGTTTGATCTTCTCCGGGACCATCTGGGTCTTCACAACACTCAGCGGACTTCTCACCCTGGATCCAGCCGGCTCCATCCGCAGCGTCAGCGACGGCTTTGCCGCTGTGCACTTTGGGTACAGGAAGTCCGAGTTACAGGGAAAGGTATCACAATTCTGACACTTTACAGACGGGCTTACGCGCTAGCGCTTCATCAGTGTAGCCATTTCAAACTGACAAAAAGCTAAGGTGTTAGCCATTCAAACTGAATAATGCTAAAGTGTTGCCATTCAGACTGTCAAAAGCTAAGGTGTAGCTATTCCAAACTGACAAAAGCAAAGGTGTTGCCATTCCAAACATGCTAAGGTCTCAGAATGTTCAACATTACCGCATTGATGCATTTCGACGCTGCATTGTGTTGGTAGAACATCACCTTCCTGATGCCGGGGTTCTACGAGTGTCTGTGTGCGGTGGAGGAGACCTCAAGCCCCCAGCTTCAGCACCTCGAGGACGAGCTCGGGGTCAACTCCTCCTCACAGGGACGTCTCCTCTTCCATGCCAGCTGCGCCAGCTCTTCCTGCAGCTACACGGGTAACTCTCAGGGTGTGAGGGGAGGTGGCGTTAGTGTGCGCAATAAAACATGCTAGGGGCTCATCGATGGATTCCTCACTCTGTTCATTCAGATCACTGTAGACGTTCTGCCAGCGCTAACCAGCCTGGAAGCATGTCCAGTCATTCCAGCCTGCCCCTGTTTTTGGAGGGGAAACTGCGAGGTGGGTCCTGCTCTATAGCATACGTCAGATGTAGCCATTTATAGATCAATGGAAGCTCCATATGCAGTTACAAAACAGGTATCCCAGTTGCTGTTGTCAGTGTCAACCTCTGTGTTAATACTGATGCAAAAACGAAATGAGTCGGTTTTCTTTGACTAAACAAACTATGGGTCGGTTTCACAGACAGATTAAGCTTATTCCTTGACTAAACTGAGTTTTGTACAGAGCATCTCCCTTCAAAATTTAATTTAGTCTAGGACTGTGCGTAATCTGTTGCTGTGAAACTAGCCTTATTAGCACTATCACAATTAGGCAAAGGGGTGTGCCTTAACACTACTTCTAAAAACAAGTTTTCATTGTTTCCATTGCTTCATGGCTGTAAATACGTGAATTGGTTGAGTTTTTAAAGTTTTTTCTTGCTTGCTGGCTTGCTTGCTTGTTATGCAGATCCTAACACACTGTTGGCTGGGGACATGGCCATGGTTCAGCAGGAGACACAGAGCAAGGCCTCTGGCAAGGAGAACATCTTCACCGGGACCAGCGACAGGCTGGAGAACCAGGGCAGCGCCCCATCCACACTGTCCTCACCCACCGTTACCTCCACCCCTTTGGAGGCGTACGTACCCCCGTCTCCTTGTGTTTATTTGGGAAAATCAAACACTAGAAAGTCATCTTAGTTATACAGTCTTCTGAAAAAGTCCTGCAAGAAGCGGCAACATGAAAATAAGTTCCTTTAGTTTGACAAGAAAATAAAAATATATTTTGACAGTGTAGTGCAGACATTGTGTTGCTCGCCCCACAGCCAAGATGGTACCGCTGAGTTGATGGAGCAGGCAGCCCTGGGGGGCCCAACGGGCAGCGGGTGTGTGGGTGCCCTCCTGCTGACTCAGGACGTGCAGGTGCCCTGTCCGTCCCCCGCGTGGCCCGGGCACGAGCTCCTCCCGGGGCCCGATGTTAGCCCCGCCCCTCCAGACCCGGCCGCTCCGGGCCCAGAAGAGCAGGCCCTGCGTGAGCCCAGCGGAGAGCGCCCCCTGCAGGACAGCCCGTGCGCAGAGCTCAAAGACTCACAGAACTCCAGCTTCGAGGTGATCTCCATGGGCAGCCGGTCGTCCTCCGGGTTCTGCGAGAAGTGGGCCGGGGGCTCGGGGGCGGACCGCGCGGAGGACGGGCGCCCGGCCCGCGACCCCTTCCCCCCCTCGGACTCCGGCAGCTGCTTTCTGGACGTGGACATCGACGGGCACGTGATCACCAGAGCCCTGCGCGACCTGGACCTGAGCGGCAGCCTGGAGCTCCTGCCCGCCGACCTCTCCCAGACGTCCTGCGACACGGCTGAGCTGCTCCGCACCCCCTCCCCGTACGTGGTAGAGTCCGACCCGGAGGTAGAGACCAAAGTGGAGCAGACACCAGGGCCCGCGGAGGGAGGGGGAGCCAGGGGTGCCTCTTCGGAAGCGGTGCAGGATCGCTGTTCGGACGCACCCCACAGAAGCCGTGAGTGCGAAGGAGCGGAGAAGAACGTGGGGGCCTGGACATGCACACAGGCAGACATTCCAACAACCTCCACCCCAAAGAAGCAGTCACTGAAAGGCCCAGGACCGTCCATCAAGAAGGGGGAGATCCTAGAAGGGCGCTACCGGGGAAACTGCTACCACAGAGATGGATCCAGACTCAGTAGGTTACATTTCTTCCCTCTGCCACAGTACTGTAGTTCCAGCCTTTAAGGCTGTTATAAAAGCTACCTAGCTTTCTAGCTACCTCTTAGTGGCAGCTCCAGACATGAACAGGCTCTCTCAATATTAATCACTTGTGCAATGGCCTTAACCCAGGTAAAACAAGATTCACCGGTCATATGCTTGTGCGTTTATATTTATGTTTCACCTCAGATACCATTAATACAAGCCTATGGTGTCTGTTCAGTGGTAAAAATAAAATGGCTCAAATAGATTTTAGGTGAAATGGTTCAAGCTTAATTGAAAAAGTGCAAAAAAACCTTCATTGCAATGCAAGGATGTACTGTAAATGTGCTTAATGTCGAGCCACAAAATATTTAACAAAAGGTTTAATCTGATCCCAAACAATTTGACAACTGGACCACATAGCTTCAGCACAACCACAGTCACCACATTCACATCACTTGTTATTTAGATGTGCTGTTGGAGATTCAGAAAACTGAGCTTCCCAACGGTCAGCCCCTCTTCTGCGTGTGGCTGAGGTGCAGCAACATTGACCACCAGCAGGGGGTGCTGGTGGGTCTGCAGTCTGACACCGAGATCAACAGCAGCTCTCTCCAGGACACATCTGGGCTGAGTCTAGGGGAGGTGAGCACCACAATCACAACTTTCCAACAAATTACATCTTTGATAAAGTGTAAATGAGCTCTTCCAGGAGATTTAAATAACATGTTTTAATCTCTTTCACAAATGCATTTACTGTTAAAAGACTTCAAACAAGTGTACAAAATGAGGTGCCAAGCACACATCCACATGCTGTAGCAGCCTAACCTTAGCCTGTATGCATTCTTATCCAAGATGTTGTATCGTCAGTGTTAATTCCTAGTGTGCTATATTTATTCATCACTTAGCTGCATAATTTGTATACCAGTACTTTCCTAGTATTTCCTAGTGCAGGTCATGGGTAACTATAATCAATAGTGTGTAATTTAACCTGACGCCCCCTCTGGCAGGTGATCCGGGATGCGGGACGGGGCGAGGCGCAGCGCTCCACCCAGGACCTGGAGCACTCGCGGGCGTGCGAGGGCCAGTTCGGGGAGGAGTACTGCCCCCTGTGTGCCGTGGGCAGAGGAGCCTTCGGCTTCGTCTGGAAGGCCCGCAGGCTCGCCGACGGCAAGGAGGTGAGACTCGCACCCACGCCGTACTGGCAAAATATAACACGCCTCTTAGAAATAATTTATTTAACAAGGGCACACCCTGGCTTAGATTTGACACAGCACTCTTACGTAGCATCCCCAGCCTGTGGTCATCTCCACAACAACAGCTGAAGTACTAAAATAATAAAGTGGTTTACCTGGAGGGTAACATGGAGGACAGGCTGACACACCAGAAAGGCTTGAAAGTGTCACTCATTTCAACTACTTGAGTGCTAATAGCTCCCCCTTGTGGGGAATCTTCAGCCTGCTAAACGTTGTGTGAGTGAGTTACAAGTCAGGTCCATGAGGTGCTTCGCATCTAAAGGTTTTGCGCACTTTTGTGAATTGTAAGATCCTTAGAACATACCCTTCAGGTGAGGTTTTTTTTGTTGTTGTGTCTGTTCTCTCCCTCTGGGTGAAGTTGGATTGGCATTGACACTGTTGATTCTGCGAAGTACACAGTTAAGATTTGGATCCACTGGATCCACCAGTGATTTGGTGGTGTTATTCTATAAGTGAGCTCACATTTATTTATTTAAGTGTTCCTGCATTTGGTCAGGTCATTGTGAAGTTCATCCAAAAGGTCCGCATCGTGAAAGACTGCTGGGTGGACGATCCCGACATGGGCCGGGTCAGCCAAGAGATTGCCATACTGACCCGTCTCCAGCACCCCAACATCGTTAAGGTGGGAGAGAAACTTCTGGAAGGCAGTCATGCTGTTCAGAGAGGAGGTTGAATGTCACTGGGGTACGGGCCTCCAGTGTTAGAACTTTGGCAACCCTCTGGTTTCAGGTGCTGGAGGTGTTCGAGAACGACCACTTCTTCCAGATGGTGATGGAGAAGCACGGGGAAGGGTTGGACCTGTTCGAGTTCATCGAGCGGCAGCCTCATCTGGACGAGCCGCTGGCCAGCTATATCTTCAGACAGGTGAGGGAGGCAGGTGCCTTTGGGGCTCTCCTGCTTCACGTGATGGAAAACGTGTGCCGCCATTTTGGCTGTCCTCTTAACTCGAGAACTAATGAACTTTCCATTCAGGCTTGTCTTTTGTGATCCTGTTGAGAGAATAGCTACTGTTTTTGCTACTCTTTTACATATGAGCAAACGGCTACCAGTCGTTATTAATATTAAATACGTATGATGTTTTTGTGTGCCAGCTGGTGGCTGCGGTGGCCTACCTTAGAGGCAAAGGAATCCTTCACAGGGACATCAAGGATGAAAACATCATCATTGACACCAACTTCAACATCAGGCTCATTGACTTTGGCTCCGCCGCCGTGCTGGAGCCTGGAAAGCTCTTCTACACGTTCTGCGGCACGCTGGAGTACTGCTCCCCTGAAGTGCTGCAGGGAAACCCGTACGTATGGCGCCCTGTAGCTGCTCACCTCTATCTAAAGGCATTTAACACTCAGCTTTATCTTACCAATGGATGGAATGTTTCTGGTTCCGGCATTAGTTTTAAGAATAAGCACCCTTTTCAATGCTAAAGTATACAGTTTTGAGTTCAGTGTCAGATCATTTCAAAACTGAATTGATCTCAAAAACAGAGCAGTTTCATCCACAGGTGAATTTCATAGATTACACAAAGCTTTGAGATGCTTTGTGGGTTTTTGTGACACCTGCGTGTGTGTGTGTGTGCATGTTTGTGTGGCGTGCATGCGTTGTGCAGGTATGAGGGTCCTGAGCTGGAGATGTGGTCCCTGGGGGTGCTCCTGTTCACTCTGCTGTTCAGTGAAAACCCTTTCTGTGAGGTGGAGGAGACTCTGCAAGCACAGCTCCGCCTTCCCTTCCCCGTCTCCTCAGGTAAACAGCCCAGCTGTTTCCAAAATACATGTGCGTTCTGTTGAACAAATGCATGCAAGAGCTTAGAGTTATGGAATTGTGGAACATGTATGCCGGTATTTCCCCCTTCGCCTCTCGGAAAAGCAATGGAACGCTAACCCTCTCCCCGGGGATCGTGCCTCTTCCCTCCTGCAGAGCTGCAGGGGCTCTTGTCTGGCCTGCTGCACCCAGAGCCTGGGCTGAGGAGCACCCTGGAGGCAGTGCTGCAGGCTCCCTGGATCCGCCAGCCCATCAACCTCGGCCACTACAGCTGGGAGGAGGTGTTTCCCGCCAGTCACAGTGAGAGCCTCATAACTACTGCTTTGACCCTCTAAGGTGTATGTGATTAGAACGTTCTTAACTGAACATTCTAGTGCTGATGTTACAATCACTACTGGTAACTGAAAGCAGTGGAGTTCTAGAACACTGACTTGGAATTTTGAAGAAAAAAAAAAGATTCTTCAAAGGATTAAACCACTGAGCACAGAACTCTGTCCAGCGGTACTTGGATGAACTGACATAGTTTACATAGAGCTGGATGTTGAGGTGCAGCAGATGCTCATGCACTGAAGTACATTTTTGTGCTGGACAGCTTCACGATATCTTTAAACACCCTGAATAATTAAAACAACTGTATAACTAAATACAAAATGGCAGGAGGGCCCCACTTTTGGTTTGAGCCCAAGACTCTTATTCAGGAGTCCTGTGTCCCATCAGAAGTATTGCATGCTTGGATTTACAAACCTCATGGCTTTTCCAAACAGATGTTGGTTCAAGCCATCTTCACTGCAGTTTCTGCATTTCCAGATTCTCTCCTGTTCCATGGGTCAGACCAAGGGGCTTCACAGGAAGATGGGGTGTATCCAGATGCAGAGCAGTGCCAGAGCCCTTCCGAGGAATCCCTTCCAGATGAGGACGAAGATGAGGAAGACCATAGCGCCATGGTTGCTCTGGAGACAGAACTTCTCAAGTATCTCGCTGATGAGTGATGACTGGAAAGCAGAGCTTTTAAAATGGCGTCCTGGGGCACTGCAGTGCTTATAGAGGTACTCAACCCTGGTCCTGGAGGGCTATGGTAACTCAGGGCTGCTCAACCCTGGCCCTGGAGGGCTATGGTAACTGCAGGGCTACTCAACCCTGGCGCTGGAGGGCTATGATAACTGCAGGGCTACTCAACCCTGGCCCTGGAGGGCCTCAATAGCTGTAGGGCAAGTCAGCACAAGTCTTGAGGGGACAACTGAATTTTGATAAGTTATTATTATTATTATTATTATTATTATTCCCCCTACCGAAGCAATTAAAAGCAGGTTAAAATCTGTGATTTGAAGTGTGGTGCATTTTTGAGAAAAACAGTTTTTTCAGAAACTGGCAGTAAAGTACCACCTTTTGGCTTGTTGAGGGCATGTCCTGTATATACAATGACCTGCTCCCACAGTCTATCATTTTAGGGGAGGGGGTGTACTGTCAGTAGGTATGGGGTTTTTTTTAAACGGACTCATTTTGTCTCTTTTTTTTAGCCTCTAAACATGATTTTTCACTATTGAGTTGCTATGAAGCTTTCAGTTGCCTGTGTTTCTTGGTGCCATGAGAAGGGTATTTTGAGCTCTAGGGTTCATACAGCACTGGGAAACCAAGCTAGGTATATATAAAATAAAATATTCAAGACATTACATTGTAAATCTTACTAGACATTTTGTCCAGTTTGTTAGCTCAGTTGCTTGAATCAGTTCATCTTCTTTTTGACAACTAATGTGGTATCTTCAGTTGGATGTGTGTTTATGTCTATACTGGAAAATCCGCGTGACCCTCAAAGACCAGCATCCAGTTATTCCTCTTTTAACACTAACTCCCAACCAAAGACTGCACCAAATAAATTCTGGAGTGGATCTCAGGATTTTTGTTCTGTAGGTTGTTTTTTATTGTCACCATTTGTATATAGCTGTGTGAGCAATGTCACTATAGATTGTCTCCTTGATTAGTCAAGGGAGTTTTTCCTTTTTTTTTTTTTTTTTTACATTTTAACCCTGAATACGACTCAATTTTGTTAAACACGATTTTGGTGGTTTTGTCAGCTTTTAGCGATTGTTTAATTTTAAATGTATTTTAATATTTATATACATGTCAATAAAAATGTAAGTCTTGTATGTTATATGCATCACAGGGAAGTTTTTTGCTTGGATGTTTATTTACATGTTGGAGGATATTTTAGCACGCAGTGATTGTCCAGCCATGTGCATTGTCCGTCCAGCCACTCTACCTGCTTTGTAGTGAGTTTTTTTTTTTTTTTTTTTAGAACACTGAATAACACTGTTTGAAGCTGTGTTATTTCCATTTGAAACCATTTCAAAAATGCGACCATGGATTAAAATATTTAATTTCTGTCTTAATAAAAGATTTGAACTGTTAAACTCTATCCGGAACTAAAGCTTCAATTAATAGTGATTCTGGGGGGAAGGTTTATTCAGCCGGACGTGGTATGGCAGCACAATTATGCAGAAAGTTGGTAAGTAATTTATTGTATACTGTGAAGTTGAAACTATTTATTTTTGTTTGAGTGGACAAATATCTCTCAGTACCATTTAATGCCATAACAATGACCGTTTGAGGTCGAGCAATGCAGTTTAACATTGTACATGCATGTGATACGTGCAAACACACGAAGCTACACTTATTTTTCAGGTTTAAACGTTCATAGATCATACTTGCAGTAAACGAAGCTACATGTTATTTTGCTATATTACACAGCTCGTGCAGGTATAACCCTTTGTTAACTGGTAGCTGGCTGGTCAGCTCGCAATACAATTCCAGCATTTTAGGTGTCAAAATAGAGTGTCACTAATACTTTTTTATTGTAATTTTAGGTGCTAATATGGACATTCAGAGCAGCGCCTGGTCATGTTGGCTGTGGGCGCAGTCCAGTTTACCGTATGCTACGTGACAAACAACCGAAAGTTTTCCTCTTTAGAAACCTCTGCTCGATAAATGACCACAACTCGGAACCCACAGCAGCACAACGGCGGACGGGTCGGGAGGAAATGCTGAATTCTCTGGTGGATATGGGCTTTACCGAAGCGGAGGTTGAAGAGTTAGCCAGAAGAACCTTAGGCAGTCGCCCAGACCACACAGTTACACAACATCTCTCCGTCCTCACAGTGCTAGTGGCTCTGGGCTTTAACCCTTCTAGCGTCCTGAAGATCTTGGGCAAGTGCCCGGAACTCTACCAGGTGAAAGGAGCCCTGCTGCAGCAACGAGTAGACAACCTGCGCAAACTGGGACTGGTGGAGGGTGAGGCTAATGTATTATTTAAAAAAAAAAAAAACATTGAAGCACTGGTGTGGTCTATTTAATAATGCCTTGTAAATTGAAGGTAGTTTTTCGGATGGAGCCCAAGTTCCCAAACCTGGTCACAAGTATACAGCTGTACATTGGTAATATGTGAGTTCAGACTATCCTCAATGGTATGGTTGTTTGTCCATCCCAGAGCTGTTCTGACCAATAACTTAGGCCCTACACTGTACAATTTCACAATTAACATGGTTCAAGTAATGGAAATGGTAAGGAATGAATGGAATGATTGAAATGTAATGTCATTTTTTAAAATAGGAAATTGCTAATGTGCTACTATGAGTGAGTTGATTTATTCTGGCATTCGGCCAGAGATTAGGAGTTTAACCAATAGCCACAGCAAGTTTGGGGCTTTTGTATGAGTTTTGGTGTCGCCCCTTAGAGGAGATGTGCATACTCTTGTATGAAATACCAGACTCGTGTGGTTTCCAAAAGCATGACCTGTAGACGGTGTGAGGAGCTCGGTGTCTCTGTCTATGGTGTTGGGCTTACAGAGCTATGGCTTTACCTTGTCAACAGGCAGCCTGCAGCGGGTTGTGAGACACTACCCCCAGCTCCTCACTCTGCCTGTTAAGAGAGTCAATGGAGTGTCCCGATTTCTCCGGGAGAAGTGCCACCTCACAGCCCAGCAGGTCACAGATGTCCTGCGAGACTCCGCTGCTGTAGTGCTGGAGGACATGGACAAGCTGGAGTACAAGTTTCAGGTGAGGCCGTCGGCCCTCGTGGAGAGAAAAAGGTGGTCATTTTGTGGGTACTGCGCATCCCAAGTGGTTTATTTATTTAGCAAATTCATGGTGTGATGAATATAAGTTTAAAAAAGAAATGTAACATAAGTAGGTGCATATTAACTTTGAAGAAGTTAGCGGTTTTACTACAGGGCCACAAGCCTAAATCTTTTCAGAGAAGCAGTGGGTAGAGTCTTTGGTATAAATCCTCATTTCTCAATAATTGGAGTGAGATGACCCTTTCTCCTTTTCCCTTGGTAGTACGCATATTTCCGTATGGGCCTTGGTCAGGCAGAGATGGTGAAGTCCGGCCTCTTCCGTGTCTCCCTCGAAGAAGTCCGATGCCGACATGGCTTCCTGGAGAGGCGGGGCCTGTACCAGACCCCGGACAAGAAGGGCCAGACGCGCATCGTCAACCCCAAACTCAAGGACTTCCTCGCCGTTCCTGAGGACACCTTCCTCAGTAAAGTTGCCATGGCAACAGGAGAGGAGTTTGAGGTGTTCCGGAAGCTGATGGACAGAGAGATTCAGGAGGAGGAAGAGCCAGAGTTCAGTGGCAGTGACATAGACGATGAGGAGGGCTATGAGAGTGAGGACAAAGGGAGCGCAGGCTACAGGAAGAGGAGGAAGAAATGAGAGAGAGAGCGATGCATGGTGAGAATGTGGGAACATTCAGCTGCAACACCAAACAGTGACACTGATGTCCAGACTAAGTACATTGAATAAAATATTTATTATTTTCATACTTATTCAGATGTCTTTATTTTATTTTGGAGGGGCTTATTTCATTGTTGATTAAAATTGCAGTTTGATTTTTGTTCAGAGAATGATTCAGTTTGAGGCATTTGTACACAGAGGTGCCCTTAGTGAATATGGTTGAAGTTGATAAACTTGAAGTGAATTTCAATTCTGAATTCATTAAAAACTATGTACGTACTATACATCGTGATCGTGATGTACTATGTACATCATGATCTAGCCAGCTTTTCAGTAATCTTCCCAGTCCATGTTGACATGTTCAGTTAAGCAAAACCTTTTAAGTGGATGCATGCAACGATAGCCCACCTAAACATGAATTAAACCTGTATACCCACACCATTGTCTCTCAAACAAAATACCACAGTGGAAGTTTCATAAACTTTTCATTTACATCTTCATGTTTTCTGAACAAATTGACTTGCATGGCAGATTTTGCTGTCAAACATTCCTCTCTACAGTATAGAGGGCAGAATCATAATGCAATCCTGGTGATGTACCCTTGGACAGTGATGGCCCTCTTTATTGGTCTGCTTGGTACAGAAAGGTGCAGTCAGATGCACTTTGCTCAGGGAGGTTTTTTTTTTTAAAGCTTCCGTTTCCATGGTTACCTGCAGGCTCCAACGTACGGATGACAGGATGGCACGTATTTGCTGTGGTGATTCTCATGCTTTGACTGGACTCGGCATATGGCCGTGCTTTTTTCACTGCTCCGGATATGAGATGGGAGACAGCTGTGCCCAAGTCAATAAAATTAGGTCTGAGAAGACAGTGAAGTGTCATGGGATTGCGTACATGGCATTTGTCTTATCTGTACTCTGGGTAGGGGAAGGATGGACCTGGCAGTCGTGGGGAGGGGGCCTGAAGAGTGTTTTCAACAGTGTTGTGTTACCATGCAACCACCGAATGGCCTTTATTTCAAGTCAAAATGATCACAAATAAGTCAATAGTGGTCATCCGCTGATAACAGCAGTATCACGTCTCTAAAGAAATTGATCTCCAAGAGCATTACTACTGCTGGCGAGTAGCTGACTGGTATTGGTGGGTCGTCTTACCATCTGTGCTTCTAAAGGGTAAGAGAGCTATCTGTCCTTCTATCAAAAGCGTACAAGGTGGTTTGTACTCAATCAATGACTTTTCACTTTCCTGGTTTGACTTCCTCAAGTATGTTGATCCAGTTCTGTGCACTTAATAATTGCTAAAATCATACTGAGAAATGCCCTCTTGGAAAAGCACATATGTGGCAGAAACGCACCTGGATGATTCCCAGATATCCACATTGCATGTTTTATACATTCATTACAGGCAAACATAATATAAAACTGGTATTTTTATTATTTTATTTTGTGGTTTGTAAATATGTGATGTGTTTCACAGATAGGCTATCTTCCTCAAAACTGACATTGGTAAAGGTTGATTGGATAAATTTGTGATAGACTATTGTGAAAAATGTTGTTCAGTGAAATATAATGGTTGCCCAACTTTAGATTGAACTTGCTGGCCTTTTTTAAGCATAGACCGAAGATATACTCACATCAAAAAAAAACAGTGTGTTAGAAATTATGTTTAAAATGTTTGGAAGCAATTCTTCACTCTCAAATCTCAGTCTTCTTTTGTTAATAAAAAAGTTTAATCAAAGTTTTAAATCAAATTTTGATTTAAAATATTTACCTGGTAGTGAAAGATCATTTTTTTCCATGCAATACAATGTCTTGTTTTGACTCTTCAAAAGCACCATTGTGATCCTTCATTGGTTTGCCTTCATACAGTAGCTATAATAGTATTACTGCTACTAATTATAAAACATATCAGAGATATGTATAAATATGAATATGAATAGTGTACAATGGTGACAAGAACATTTACAAAATGTAGTCTAATGGAGTGTGTAATGGATGCTTATTCAAAGGGTTTCTGTGGTGACTGCCTGTCAGTCTTGCAGTTAAGGGTGTTTCATGCTGAGCATATTGAGGAGAGCAAAAGACTGAGGGATAGAGGTAATTGCAAATAGAATGTGTAGAAATGTGCAGAGCTCAGTTCTTAAAATTCTTGTGGGAAATTCGTCACAGAATAAATGATCCAGAAATGGCTTCATTTTTAATTGTGTAAGTCCAGTAATGGGTTCTTTTGTTGGTTACTCTCTTCCATCTACAGGAGGAAGCTGTGATTAGCTGAGAGGTGATTGGCTTTGGCACATCCGTGCTGTCTGAAGAGGAACCAATGAATATCTCTCCATATGACATTGGTGGGACGAGGGCATCGTGGTCCAAGATGTCCAACATCACGGCAGAGTGGTACGAGATCCTGCAGAGCTGGCACATGGAGCTCTTCCTCATCCCGACCGCGGTCTTCACGGCCCTAGCCCTGGTGGCCAACCCCCTGCTGCTGGCCTGCATCCTGTTCTCCAGGGCCCTGCGGCAGGAGACGCGCTATCTGCTGCTGGCTAACACCCTGCTGGCTGACACGGTCTTCCTCGCCATCAACCTGGCCAACCTGGCCTGCAACTCGCTGGCCGTGTGGATGACGCGCCCGCTGTGTGGCCTGGTCACCGCCGCCTCCGTCACGGCCTACTGCAGCAGCATCCTCACCATCACCCTCATGGCGGCCGACACCTACGCGGCCGTCCGCTGGCCCTTGCACTACCGCAACCGGCTGCCCCCCTCCCGCACCCGCAAGATCCTGGCGGCGGTGTGGCTGGCGGCCGCCATGTACCCCGTCTCCCTGATGATCGTCATGGAGGTGGTGGAGGAGGGCGTCCCCTGGAGGCAGGCAGTGTGCCTGGTGCTCCTCTCCTTGAGCTCCATGGGGGAGGAGATGATGGTGGGCCTGCACATGTATTTCTTCATCTGTGCCGCGCTCTGCACCGCCCTCATCGTGTACTGCTACGCCCGCCTCTACGCCGTCACCAAGACCTCCGGCATCTGGCAGAGCCGCTACTCCCGCGCCCGGGTGACCCTGCTGTCGCACGCCGTGATGCTCCTCCTCTACTTCGGCCCCGGCCTGGTCTTCACCGTGGAGCTGGTGCTGTTCCGCCGAAGCAGCGTGAGCCGGGACGTGAGCGTGTGGATCAACACGGTCAACATGAGCGTGCTCATGCCGCTGCCCCGGGCGTGCGCGCCCTTCCTGTACGGTCTGCGGTACCGCGAGGTCTACTACACCCTCCTGGCGCTCTTCCACAGACGGAGGCTCAGCCAGGTCACGGTGGCGTAGTCCTTCCAGCATTCTGCCTTCCTGGGTGAAAGTACATGAACAAGAACTTCATAAGGTCCCCTTTTCATTCCTGGTAGTGGCATCAGCAGTGATTGCGCAAAAAAAAGCAGTGTGTTTGAACTTCATCGTTGGTTCAACGCATTGTTTTGTATTGCATATCGAGTTGGACAAAAGATCATGATCACTCCTTCCTGCCCCAAGGGTCAAAATTCCACTTGTTAATTGAGAACTAGTGTCATGGCAACCATATTTTGTTTCCCTGGATGTGCCTTCCCTCTCTGCGAAGTAGACATCAGAGGAGACTCACACAGATGGCAGTCTTGTGATATGTCATGACATAAATGAACTTGGAAATTCTGTCTGAAAAAAATGTTCAGTTACATCAACCATTCGGGCCTCATTAAACTGAATTTTGAAACTGTTTTTCCATTTTTAAAGCACGGAAGTCTAAACTAGTTTCACTAGATTAGTGGCTCAGTATGCAATCATACAGCAGTTGAACCAGGTGTGTGTGTTTTTGTAGAAGTGTGCTTTGTGAGGCAAACATTGGCTTTTCTGTTAATTGTCAATAGTCTATAAAGCCATCTTATGCCACAGTTAGAGATAACTGCTCATTAAAATGAAAAAAAGTGTTTCACTTGTCATATCTGGGTTAATGATATGTAAACCCATTTACAGAGGTTACAGCAGACTGGCTGAACTTAAATAGTCTCTTTCTGTGTAAAATGGAGAAAAAATATATTAGATGGCAAATCTCAGTTTCAGTGTCAACAAATTCTTAGGGAAGTTTGAAATCCTTGAGAAGACAAAATGATTTCCACCCAAAGTAGAATAAAATTTAGTTTATCAAAACAGAAACCACCAGGTGATCATGAACCAGGAAGTGTCTGCTTGTTGCTTATCCTGGAGAGAAAGCTAAGCAGCACTTAGGTCCATTTTCATGGAAAGGTTTGTTTGCCTTAGAGAGCCATTAGTGAAATGCTCCCTCGGTTAATCGATGGATTTTCTATTTTCTGATCTCCTGGTTTGAAGGCGCAGCCATCTGTTGCAGTGATATTACCAGACAGAGAGAGGCTGAAGATTGATTCGCGAAGCAGTTGCAGCCATGGGTGCTGAAGGCTTGGTTCCGTCCTTGCTGTGCACGTTCGGGAGCTGGTACAACAGCTCTGGCCAAGCCCAGAGACACCACCAGATGGCCAGCCGGTCCAACTCCTCCCAGAGCGTGATGGAGCTATTCGCCCGTGAGTGGCGAGTCTTTCTCCCGCCGCGGCAGCAGACGGGTGCCCTGCAGGTGTGCCCGGTGCTGGGCTTCCTGGCGGTCGTCCTGGTCGTCCCGCCCATCCTGACCAAGGTCTTCTCCAGCCCCCTCCTACGGCAGGAGACTCGCTACCTGCTGCTGGGCAACACCTTGCTTAGCGACCTGCTCTTCATGTTCATCTACCTGCTGTCCACCTGCTTCAACGCAGCCGGGGTGGCCACGTCCGAGTGGTCCTGCGCCACCCTGCTGTTCCTGCTGGGCATCTTCTACAGCGCCGGGCTCCTGAGCGCCATGGCCATGGTGCTGGACACCTCGCTGGCTGTGCTAGCACCCCTGCGCTACCTGGCTCTCTGGCCCGTCTCCAGGACCAGGTGGGCCATCGCGGCGGTCTGGGCGGCGTCCGTCGTCTTCCCCGCCGGCACGGTGGCGGGCTTCCTGTGGCACCACTCGGCTGACCCCTGCGCCTCGCAGGTCTGCTCTCTGCCCGTGCTCCTGGCGCTGACCGTGGGCTACTCGGTGCCCATGAGGGCGTCCATGCTGCTCACCGTGGCCGGCGTCCTGCTGGTGCTGCTCCTGGTCCTCTTCGGGTACGTGTTCCTCTGCTGCAGGACCAGGAGGTCTGGGGTGTGGAGAGGAGAGCGGGCTTCTCGAGCCAGGGGAACCTTCTTCATACACTATTTCCACTTGCTGCTGTCCATCTGCCCCATGCTGGTGCTGGCGGTGGAGCTGCTGCTCTACGCCCGCCCCAGCCGCTCCGTGGAGCTGAGGGCCCACCTGCTGGCCTCCCTGGTGCTCTGCAACGTGCTGCTGGTCCTGCCCAAAGCCCTAGCCCCTTACCTGTACGGCCTGAGGTACCGGGACCTGGACCTCTGCCGGACACTGCTGACCTTCTACAGGCTAAAACGGCCAGCGACAGTCACACCGCTTACCAAGAGCTGAAGCCAAGATGGTCTGTCTTCTCCTCCTTCTCCTTGGTCTGTGTTAAAAGTCTTCAGGTAAAGATCATTCACAGGCTCTGTTGCTCAAGATGACTCATGAGGAGGGACACATTTTGATTCCCTCAAATCAGTCACGACACAGCATATGCACATATTGATCAAGTGATTCACAGAAGGAAAAAGTAAAGGCCTCACCGCAGGTGCATATTCATAAGTACCGGTCTTTCTTGGAATACAGGCTTGAAAATGCTGCAATGGAACATTCCATCATTGTAGAGTCTAGAGTGATGCCAAGCTATCCAGTCTTGCCTCTGGGTGATGTGCAGTTTTTTTTTTTTTTTAGCACAGCAAGTGAGTGAGATACATGGGCCATCAAGTTTGACTTCTGGATACTAGGAGGATGCATGTTTGAATCCATGGGATTCTTGAGAAAAAGATAATATTTATAATGGCCTTCTCCAGAAAACTGTACAAAGCGCCGCACAAACAGGCCATATCTAAATGAAAATACAATAAAACAACTGAGATAACCAAAACAACATCAAGGTTAATAGATCAATAGAAGGAGAGGCGAGTAAACAGGTATGTCACACAATTAAAAGCAGACCTTATAAAAGTGAGCTTTCAAAAGACGTTTTTGAAAAAGACATGGACTCGGGTGCTCAGATTTCGTTGGCCAGACTGATTCAAGGTCATGGAGCCGCAACGCCCTTAGATGTCAGCTTTGACTCAAAAAGCTAGGAAGTTTTTGTAAGGTAATCCAAGCAGCCCTTCGCTGGAGTAAAGAGTGAAAAGATCACAGATAAACAGGGAACAGTCCACATCTTGCTCTAAAAGTAATCAATAAAATCTAAATCAATTCTAAAAGATACAGAAAGCAAGTGTAGCGTCGTGATTATTGAGGTGATGTGACATCTCTTTTCTTTTTTGACTGCGGAAACCAGAGTATAATGAATTACAGTAGTCCCAACTAGAGACGATGAAAACGTGTATAACCTTTCAGTATGAAGGTAGGAAATGTGAGATATGTAGGTCACCCTGTATAAAGCTACTCGCTAAATGAATCATGCTTTGATTCAACAGAATTGCAGTAGGGCATCCAGATACTGGATAGGTATTATTAAGTATTAATACTAAGATTTAAAAAAAGGGATTCAAATGGACTTTCAATAACTGTTAATAGCCAAAATATGGTGTGAGATGATGTGATGAGATATATTTATTATCCTTAACTGAAAAATGTATACTTCCTCCAAACTTTTTAAAATTCTCGACCACTTTATGTACCATCCGAGACATACCACCATCTTAATTATAAATTAAAAAACAAAACTATTAGATTTGTTTATTTCAATTTGCAATGAATACATGAATGACAAATTCCAACCTAAATGAAATTGCAGAAATGTCCACTAGAGAGAGCTGATGTTACCAATCAGATCAGACATTTGCCTCTGTACTTTTCCATGGCAATGGCTTCCTTTTCAGCTTATACCTTCTGATGCTAAACTCAACCTGCAGCTGAACCAGAACTCCTTCAACTGAAGCCAGGTGTTATTGTCAATTGAGATGATACATTTCCAGTTTTGCCCATCATAAAACATACTTGCAATTATTTTTTTAATTCCTGAATGCTATCCTTTGATAATGAACTACGAATCTCAGAATTTCATATGAATTATTTATTATATTTTTCTGACTAGTCGCTTTAAAATGAAGATTCATAATAACATTATGGTCTTAATGACAAATTACAGCTGAAGCAAGGCTGTCTGAATGGAGTGAATGGAGGGCAGACTTATAAAAAAGCACACCGGTAGCAAATATACATGCCACTGCTAAGAACAAGTATTCAACTGTCTGAGTAGTCCTACAATTAAAGCAGTGATACAACTGCTAAAATCCATTATCTGTCTACTCCAACTTCAAAGCATTCAGTATAGTGTGATGTAGTGCTCTCAGGTCAATGGTCATTATGACCATGAAGGTAATACCAGGCAAACATTTTTCTTTTTGGACCATTTGACATGGAAATTATAAGGTAATATAATTTTACAGTTGTTCGCCTAGCTATGTTATTCTTCTCAAGGATAACTATTAAACACTTTATATATGTTAAATTTATCACAGCTGTATGTCTTAGCTCTTTTTCAGCTTGCTACATATTGACAGTTTGATGACTGTATTCAATGTGTTTCATCACTATTAGCTTATACATGCCTCTGGATAAGACTGAATAAACGTAGAGATGAATTTAAGCAGCATAATTGATTATGTGCAGACCAATATTTTTCTCCAAACACCAGTGATATCAAACACTAAAACAGGCCAAACACAAAGCACAAAAACGGCAAATATGTACACAGCACATCATTTTAAAGCAGAAATAACAGGGTTTCACAAAACCGCAGAGATTGAGTAAAGGAGTACTGCGGTAGTGCACGAACAATGACAGTAAGAGTTGCTGGAGCCTCAGCAGCAGGTTAAACCAGACGGCCGGTGTGCTATCCACATGTCTTAATGATGTCGGCATAAACCTTCAAAACAGTGAGGAAACCATTGTTTAAGCTAGCCTCCAGGCACTGTGTCGAGAAAGACAGAAAGTCACGTGTCTAAATGTTTACTAGATAAATCCCGACCTGACCCCATACTCGCTTGACTTAGAGACAATTGCCTATATTCATTTCAATGAGTTACCTCTCTGTGTGACACATTCGAGTAATTATGTGCTTGTTTAGCTTGTTTTGGTCATTGCAGTTTCCCATTTGTGGTATCATCATAAATTACCTTCCTGACAATATGGAGGTTAATTATGAGTGCTTTGTCCCATATGTGTACTTGTCAGACCAGTTTTTAGAGAAGTCTTTGAAATGCCACCTTTCAGGAAATGAACTTTTTTTACTGCCCTACTGACTACTAATTACTGCACCCCCCCCCCCCCCCTGTATCCACAAGATGTTCTGTAATAGCTTTATATGTCAGATTAATTTGCCATTTAATTTTGAATAATGAATTGTGTAAACACAAAATGCTCGCTTCCCCTGACCATATCAGTAATGATAATAAAAGAAAAACATGATAGTAAACAATAATACACACCCTAGAAGCCAGTTATACCGTGTGGTGCAAACAATCCGCTCCCTTTATGTTCACCCAAAATGTTTAAGTCAGCTAACAGCCTGATTCACAAGTGTTTGCGCTGTGGAAGCCTGCTTCAGTATTTTTGTTTGCAAACAAAGGGCGGCCATGTGTTCAAATGAACCTTGGGAAACTGAGTTCAATAGCACTGAACCAACATGAAAGCAAACAAAGCTGCAGCTGGCTAGTTTCTACTAGTAAGTCTTTAAATCCAAAGACTGATCATAACATTGAAGAGAATTATTGAAAAACAGTGTAAAATGAACACACTTGTGGAGCCAACACGATGCAAATCACAGCCTCCTTCAAGATGGCCGATGTCCTCGTTATTGATTTATTGACAGAAAAGGCCGTTCCAAACGCCCTGGCGGACCCAGTTACGATTACACTTATCTCTCTCTTCAGAAAGAACAAGACCAAAATAGAAATGTTATAGAGCAGACAAAATGTAAACGTCTTCTTTACACAACCGGCTTGTCTCTCATTTGCATCACTGTTATTTATGCAATGTGTCGACAAGAAGCAGCAACATAATTTTCTTAAGGCACCCTGTACATATAAAGAGTAAGAAAATAAACTCATCCATGTTTTTTCTGAAGGAGGTAAAATTCCTGATTCAATTATTAAACATATACAGTACATATATGATTCCGAAGGTAAAATGATCAAGAGAAGTAAACTTGGAGCTCTCTGATTCACATTTTCCATACACAGCAGCTGTTTGTCTACAGTGTGTCGCTGTGGCACTGACGGCAGCACTGTGGCTGTGGGCGGGTCGGACGCTCGGGTCAGGCCTGGTAGAGCGGAACCACCCTTCTGATTGGCTGCCTGCAGACTGGGCAGCTGGGATGAGGCAGGGCCTGGAAGCAGCTGAAGCAGCAGCACACGTGCCCGCAGTCCAGCAGGACGCAGCTGCGCGGCTCGCTCATGCAGATGATGCAGGCGTTGGCCGCAGGCTCCGCCTCCTCGTCGTCGTCATCGCCGCCGGCCGCCAGCCCTTTGAACTCCCTGCGCAGCCTGTCCTGCTCCCTCCTGGCCTGCAGGTGGCGGTAGTACCTCTGGGCGGCCCAAAGCAGCACGGCGGCGCCAGCCAGTGCACACAGCGAGGCCAGCACCCTCCAGATGGTGGCCTGGCCCTCCTGCTCCAGGCACATGGCCTCGTAGTCGGTGGGGGTGAGGAAGAACGCCGAGCCGTCGGTTGGGGGCCGGAGCTTCAGCGTGCGGTCGGCGTCCAGGATGAGCTCGCCCACGCCCGTCAGCGTGGCCCCCACCTTCACCATCTCCTCCGTCTCCAGCTGGCCCTTGGGCTTCTCCCCGCTCAGGTACTGGCTGATGATGTCGGTGAAGCCGTAGCTGGCCTGGTGGAACTTCTCGTGGATGATCTCAGCGTCCAGCCCCGAGGCCTCCAGCGGGCAGAGCACGCGCACCGCCGCCCTGTCGGCGCCCACCAGATTAAAGGGCACCGAGTTGATCCGCTCGTGCATGATCCTCTCACTGTCCGTCCTGCAGGGCCAGCAAAGATGGCAGGGTCAGCGCCTTTTCACTTCCACAGAGTTAAGCACACAGCACCGGACTTGGGGTATTATACCCTCAGGGATGGATCATTTTAAAAGCCACAGATCACATGCTGCAACCAGCCGTTTCCTTTGCATGCGCTCAGCACGTCCTGAAAAAAGACTTCCCAAGTTAATTCTGGAACTTATATCCATTAAAAATAAACGAAACAACTGAGTTCAAGCTGAAAGTAGACGTTTTACAGCAGTGGTTCCCAAACCTCTCCTTGGGTCCCCAGCCAGATATAGGTATTTGATGTGTTCCACCTCAAGCACACCGGATACGACTAATCAACCCCTTGATTAGCTGCATCACATATGCTTGAGACGGAACACATAAAATACCCAGATCCGGCTGGGTATCCTCAAGGAGAGGTTTTGGGAACCGCTGTTATACAGCAGCTGCAAAGCAGCGCACTGAACTTTCCTGAAACCAGCCGTTAGCCAGCTTTAAAGCACTCAGTTACTTTCACAGAACCTGCACCCACTCAGATCCTACCAGGCCCGTGCCAGACTGTTCCACACCAGTTTGTGCTCCTTCAGCACCAGCTTCTGAACCACTCCAACCGTCCCCTCCTGGAACTGGCTTCTGAGGGGCTCTCCTACAGGCTGGACTGCCCCTGGGACAAACACAGGAAACAGAGGGTAAGTGCAGGTTCCATTCATGCTGACTTCCTCAATTTCATTCCTTAAGTGCTCTCAAGTCTAAAGCAGTTTAATCTTTCTCTCTAGTCTAAGTGAACTGAATTATACAGTCAACAGAATTAACCTGAAGACCAGTTAATAAGCATAAGGACACCATACATTTGCCTAGTGACTCAAAATCTGACTCAGGATTCAGTAAACAGCTCAGTCTTTATGTACTACCAATTTTCTTGACAGACACTGTTATTCAAGGAATATTATTTTATATCAACCTGTATGTTTGAAGGGAATCAAGCTTGTAAGCTAATGGTTACAAGTCTTATTCGTTACCCAGCATCACGCTGGTGTCTGTAAAATTGAATGGGCTCTTGGGAGTTTTGGCTGTGCAGTGCACCCCTTGGTGCAAATTCAGTAAGTGTAAGAATATGATCATGCAGATTTACTGTGACAAATCTCACCACACAAAAACCTAAATATACTTACAAACAGTTGCTTACCTTCAATGACAACGTATTGGAGACATTTCCCAGGTGTGGAATTCAAAATTCCAGCCAGTTCCCCATCTAATGGCAAGCGAGGAGCCTCCTTTAAAAATGCACATCAACATTTAAAATGAAATGGATTCAAACAGCACTACTGCCAAATTCAGACCAAGCAAAGCGCTAAGATGTGGTTTACATTCAGCCAATGAAATAAGTTTGGCAACTTGGTTAGTCTTTGCTTTTGTAGGTATGCTACCTTGAATTATGCCTCACAAACACTTTTTGATGTTTTGAGAAAATGAAAGTGTGCAATGTCTTTTTACAGTTGTTTTAAAGGCACTTAAGACAGGTATCCTCAATATCACAATTCACCCTAACAATAATTATTTAATATCTAACTGGAGGTTCGACATCAAGTATATGGAAAAAAGGTTGGAAATGTCTGTTTGAATGTAACAACCAAACAAGAAGGCAGTCAATACTGGGAATGCTTTTTTCTAACTGTAGCTTCACTGGCCAAAGTTATAGATAAAGGGCAACGTTATCCACCTAATTTAACAATTGTAAGTGTCTATTCATGGAAAACAACGAATTCACGTACATTAAGCTTGTCGACTGTTTTGCGTTTCTTTCTGTAGATGTAGAAAAAAAGACCAGATAAAGCCATGCTGGTTCCCAGGCACACCATCTCAACCGTGCTGACGGAAAAATCCTCCATTGTGGAATTCTAATGTTGCTTCTAATGTCCTGGATATGAGGATGCAAACACAAAAAGACATTGATAACCTACTTTTTCTTACGAAAGAACCAACAAGCCAACGACAAAGGAATTTTATTGCCAAACTAGCAGACGAACTAGTCACAATGTAGCGCATACACAAAGACACACCACAGTGTAGTCTCTTATACACGTAATTTTCAATCGAGTCACTTGACAGACGATTTTAGCTAAAGGAACGTATACGTCTCGAGACCGGCATGTCAGGCATGCACAACCAAGCAATTCCCGATTAGAACGATAACTAGCTAGCGCTCCACTAAAAAAAACAACAACTTTAATCTACATTTGTATCTAAATCTTTAGCTACACAAGTACTAGCATCAGCTAACTTGGTGTAACTATCAAGCTAACAATCCTCAAACTAGTACTAACCTCTGCAAACGAAAAAGACAAAACATGTCATTTTAGCTCGAAAACAACTGTGAATTTCACTTTCTGACTGGGTAAGATTGTACAAGCAAATGAGGAAAAACTACATTAACATTAGTTCATGTTGATTATGGTTTGTTTGCGATATCTACCTCCTGAAAACATAAATGACATTCAAATCTCCGGAAGCAGGAATGTGACATCAAACGTTGAAAAACCAGCCTTCTAAAAGATCAAGATAAAAGTTAGAACACATATTCTGCTCTAGTCATATATGTATTAGTGAAGGTTGAAGCCGGAACTTAATATATCCTGAATTCTTAGTTCTGAAAATGAAATTCCCGGAACTTTTTCTCTTGACAGCGGAAACGTATAAGTACATGTTCTCTGCATTCATTTGGCCAGAGAATTTTGTTTGCAAACGAGGTATGCCACATGTTGGGTTGAGTGGTTTTGGGATATGAAGTTCATGAGGCTTTTGATTTAGGTACACCTACTGGCATATGAAATACACCTCCCACAAGTACCCATTCACAGCTGATTGGTGTGCGTATCCGCTCGATATGATGACATATATTTTGGTGCTGCGCTAACCGTTTTTACAGTTGTCTTTGTCTTATGCGAGGTAGAATATGAGAACCAAGGAACATTTATTTGTTGACGAGGAAGAGTACTAACTTTAATGCGCTGCTCATTTTGAACAATAAACATTTTACTGATGAAATACTATTAACTTTTTCAACTAAATTTAGCTGTTTTCTTTTCTCTGCACCAATAAAGCGGCTGAAACTCAGACTCAGTTTCAAGGTAAGAACTTTTTGTTGATGAGAGTTTCAGATGGTAAGGGGGTACGACATTTATAGCAGCTAACAAAAATAATCAATTACATTATTATATCTTCATGACATCACAGTGTGTGTCTGTGTGTTTTACAGACTTCAGAAAGTAACGCAAACTCATTTGTTTTCTTTGTAGCTACATATTTATAGCGAAATGTTAATACCTTTTTAAATAATATTTTTGCCACATGAACACGAAGAGTAGCTACGGAACCTCTAAATAGGCAGATGATGTTTCACTGATCTGTATATCAGTGGGATGGCAATCTGCGCTGAGCTAACTGTTTTAGACGATCCACGTGAAATAACGATTAGTGAATATGCACATAATTAAACCACAACACGCAAGTCCACATATCTCAGCGTCACGTGTATAGAAATGGCAATGATTGTTGCGTCGAGGAATGGGATGATAAGGTTTTCTCTCCGATTTTCCCAATTAACGACTTTTTTTTATCGATTGCGAAATTCCTATTGTTGTACTAGATAGAAGTCGAATATAGCCTACTGTTGCAAAACATCCAGTTGATTTTCCGTGTGACGAACCCCTGGGGAGAACCGGTTGTTTACATCCACTTTAAAAAGTATCATTATTTATTTCACATATGGGCCTACAAACAACTCTAATACACGACAGTCACTGCGCATGCATTTGTGCCTCATGGTGCAACTCGTTAGATATTATAAGCATAATATGTTTTTCAGGAAAAAAGAACTTGGACAGGAGCCCATAGTTTGTTTTGAGAGTCGCTAGGGATTCAATTGAAGGCTTTACATTATGACAACGTTTAGGTCTTTAGCGTTACACGATGCTCTTAACAGTAACGTTATTTTTACTACTACTGGCATTTTGCTGTCCACATTGGGTATTACTGTTGAGTGTGAATTGAGCTAATTGCTCGGTGCCCGTACATCGCTTCTTTGTTAGGACTCAACATGTTGTGTTGTTGGCTAAAATAATAGTGTAATATGTCAGGAAAAAATATATTTGAATCGTGACAGAGGAAATGCGTCGCGCTGTCACGATAGAGAGATATCATGGCCATAATTGTTTACTGATATGGCCCTGTTTGTTTACAAAAATGCGTTCAAGAATTGAAAATTATGGTTTAAGCAAGAATGTGGCCACATGATTTACATTAAATACGTATTGCGTTTTTGAATACTGTAAGAAGCCTTGTTGAAGTCCTCATTTGAAGAACAAAGAGGTGGAGGCATTGAAAAACAAACGAGCAGGTGTGTGTGTTTTGTTCCGTGTGTAACGACTTTACCGGGCAGGAACAAACAGTGTCTCCAGGTGAATGACGAAACTTTTCAGTGTTCTAGTTATCAATTCCAGTTTGTCCACTAAGGGGAAGTATTGCTTTAGATTTTTTTCTTTTAATTTTAAAAACCTTGGGAATTAAAGAAAACAATCTTTGGGTATTGACTTCATTGACTTGGGAAAGTGGGCTTAAACCGAACAAACCATTAAATTGACAGATTAAATTGTAGTGTAAATTGTTCTAAACTTGAAGTTTAACTGCGCCTGATACTATAGGCTCGTGGCAGTGTACCCTCAGGGATCATTCATGTTCAATCATACGTTTTTTCAGATGTAGGCAACAGCCGTTATCATATATAAGTATCCCTATATATATATATGAATGACGTATATAAATATATATATAGAGAGAGAAAGAGAGGTATTAATAGATATTTGGTATTTGTATATTGCTACACACACACCACACACACGGTTTTGAGTGTTTGTCTATTTTTTGCAGTCTCTGGTCTGTACATTTTGACAAGATTATTGACAGAGAGCAGGGTTGAGTGATACATTTGAGTTATGTACAATGTAGACTGTAATTTTCCAATGTCTCTTCTTTAAGTGACATTTTTCTGTCAAATTGCCAGATCCTCCTTCTTGACTTTGCTTTGAACAGGAACACTAGAGAGGCAGCCTATATCGCTCTTAAGTGACACCAGGTCGGCCTTAATAACACGGGCTCTTTGTTTACAGGAAGTCGTAGAAAACATTGTGTAATCTTTTATCTTGGTTAACCCTCTCTGCTCAAGAGCATCGACCTCACTGCAGAAGACTATTGCGTAACCTTTCTCCCTGTTTTCTTTTCCTGACCTTTAAAAAAAAAAAAGTTCTGTCACTGTGGGGCACTGTTGTTTTCATACTGATATGACTAGAGTTGATGTTTTCTTTTTTTTCTGACATAGCTAAACTCGTGCTCTGAACAGTCTACAAGCTTTTCTTCTCATGAGCAGTACAGATGTGACATCATAGCTGTTGCCTCACGCCTTTTGTGCACTAGCTATGTTGATTTCATCTTGCTGCTTGTAGCTGTTGTCGCATCTGCGTAACGCTATGAACCTTGACTCCTATGCTGTCTCAGCTCCCCCTTTAGTTTTTCCACTGATTTCTCTTGTGAGTATTGCTCTTTCCCTTGGCTGTACTCTCATCGAGTGCCCGTTCTATGTTACTTTTAGCCGCTCTTTGGAGTAAAGAGTACATTTGTGATGTCTTCCTTTCTCCTCGCTCTTGCAGGAGGTGACAGAGACAGGGTAAGGTGACGCAGGACGGAGCCATGGTGCTGATCCTGGGAAGGCGGCTGATCCGCGAGGACTCAGCTGCCCGGGACTCCCCGGCGGTCAAGCGCAAGGTGTTCGAGGTGGATCCCAAGGGCCTCACCAGCCACGACGTCTTCGACTTCAACTCCGGCTCCACCCACGCCGAGGGCATCCTCCAGGCCTTCAACGAGTTCCGCGACAGCCGCCTCTTCACCGACGTCATCATCAGCGTGCAGGGGCGGCAGTTCCCCTGCCACCGCGCCGTGCTCTCGGCCTGCAGCAGCTACTTCCGCGCCATGTTCTGCAACGACCACCGCGAGAGCCGCGAGATGCTGGTGGAGATCAACGGCATCCTGGCCGAGGCCATGGACAGCTTCCTGCAGTACGTCTACACGGGCAAGGCCAAGATCACCACGGAGAACGTGCAGTTCCTCTTCGAGACCTCCAGCCTCTTCCAGATAGCCGTGCTCCGCGACGCCTGCGCCAAGTTCCTGGAGGACCAGCTGGACCCCTGCAACTGCCTGGGCATGCAGCGCTTCGCCGACGCGCACTCCCTCAAGCACCTGGCCAGCCGCTGCCGCGTCTACGCCATGCAGAACTTCTTCGACGTGGCCCAGCACGAGGAGTTCCTGGAGCTGAAGCGCGAGGAGCTGGAAGAGCACATCGCCAGCGACGAGCTGGTCATCAGCAAGGAGGAGATGGTGTTCGAGGCGGTGATGCGCTGGGTCTACCACGACACGGAGGTCCGCCGGCCCATGCTCAAGGAGCTGCTCCACCACGTGCGCCTGCCCCTCCTGCACCCCAACTACTTTGTGCAGACGGTGGAAGGCGACCACCTGATCCAGAACGCGCCCGAGTGCTACCAGCTGCTGCACGAGGCCCGCCGCTACCACGTCCTGGGTAACGAGATGATGTCGCCCAGAACCAGGCCGCGCAGGTACGGCGGCTGCCTGCGATGCCCTGGCGCGGGGTCCAGTTAAAAAAAATGTTGTAATGCATCTGCATGCCTCCCAGGGTCCCTCAGAGACTTTTCAAAAGCAATCTGAGGCCAGTCTCAGCTCCAGCCTGTAGAGTGGAGTGCATCCATTGTTTGGGCTTGTGAACTAGTTCCAAGGTATCTGGCAGCCAGGAAAGAAAGAGAAGTAGTTCACCAGTACAGGGTTTCCTTGTAGAGCAGCATTGAGTGATGACTCATTTTTTCATTCAAGGGATTATCAGTTATCATTTAAAGGATTAGCTGCCTGTGCATGTAAAAACTATCAAACAATCCTTCTTTGCATTTCCTTTTTCGAAAGCCCTGTTTTGATTTGCTGTTGTTGGGGATGAATAGCCACCCGCCAAGCACATCACAAAACAGGAAGAAAAATGGGCAAGCTTGTGATCAGAACTAATCCAGCAGCCACAGTCTGCAGATTTGAGTCCAGTCTAAGACATGACAACTCCTTTATCAACTTGTTTTTTTAACTTGTGCTGCGGTTTTTTTTTCAGAAACAAACTTGATACATGGCAGAGAGATTTGGTGATCATTAAAATGTATGTCGTGTTTGTGGAGTTGACTGTATTAGCAGGGCCTGTGGATACAGATCCGCCTCGTAACTGTCTCAGAAAAACCTTCAGATGTGAGAAGACTTCCCATCTGAGTGAGATTCAGGAAGCGGGCTGTCATGTGACCGTCTCCTCTGTGTCTGTGCTGCGCTGTAATTCAGACTCAGAGCGAAAACAAACCCGTGTTTCCTGGGAGGAGTTGTGATCGACTTTGGTTATAAAACTTGGGCTTTAAGATGTTGTTTTGACCATAATTCGTTGTACACCAGCTAACTCCCCAGTGAGTTCATAGTCTTTATGACTTTTGGATTTTCCCACAGAATCAGAAAACTCTTAGAACTCCAGCCATGGTTATGCCTGTGCTTTTGTGTGTGTGTTATGTTGTTGTGTGCGTGTTTGTGTGCATCGGGGTGGTGCGCGCTGTGTAAATGCACAGCTTTAGCCTCGGGGGCTAAGCAGTGAACACAAAGGCGTCAGGTTGCAGCGGGGTGAAGCTGCGCGCCGTGCGGTGTCTGTATCCGGGCAGAACAGCGAGGCTGGCTCCTGTCTGCATGCCCCGAGGGCTTTTTGTCTTCCTGATCACTTTTGCTTTCTAATTCCTGCCCCGTGCCTGGCCTCTTCAGCCAATAAAAATGCCAGGAATTGTCACAGCGGGGTCCGTGTTGACATTTCTGTCTGTTTCTTTTTAAGCGCTGGTAAAATGACAGGTCACTGACCCGAATGGGGAGTGTTCTCCCCAGCACGTAAGACGTAAATATGCCTGCCCGCTAGTGGAATATTAATTATTTACCCCGTTTATATTGACACTTTCTTGTGTGCGTCAGACACACTATTCTGCTTGAATAAAGCAATAATAACACACGTATTGACCATGGGCGATTTGATGATGTCATGGAAAGCGTGATGTTGCATGGGTGGATCTCGCTGTGGCAGCATGTACCCACGGCTTCTGTTAGTGACGTGCATGTGGTCTAACCTGCCTGTTCTCCTCTACCCTTCAGGTCCACGGGCTTCTCCGAGGTCATTGTGGTGGTTGGCGGGTGCGAGCGGGTGGGGGGGTTCAACCTGCCCTACACGGAGTGTTACGACCCCGTGACCGGAGAGTGGAAGTCGCTGGCCAAGCTGCCGGAGTTCACCAAATCGGAGTACGCCGTCTGCGCCCTCAGGAATGACATTCTGGTCTCAGGTAACGACAGGCCGACCCGTGCCGGATTCACATAATAAGAACGCTGTGCCTTTAATATTCCTCTGTGAGGCCGTACGCTCATGTTGTTGCGCCTATTGCTTGTCTTGGCCTTGGAGCCTTCTAAAATGAGGGGAAAGTGAGAAACGGCATCTGGCTCGCAGGACGGGGGTCAGTGCCCGGGCAAGACTTCCTCCCGGCCAGCTCTTGCGTCTTATTGGCCGACGGTCAGGGCACTGCAGCTTTTTATAACCTCCTGACCGGAGCACTGGAGATGGAGGGAGGAGAATGTGGCCCGAATCTGGTGTTTATTTCCCTTGTGAAACCATGCGTGTCACGTGTCTCAGCAGGCAGTCAAACCACCTTTTTGTACGAAACGCAGCCAATCTGCCTCGCTCTCTCACTCTGTATGCCTCACTTCTCTCTCTCCCCCTCTTTCTGTCTTATTTAACTTTTCTAGCCCCACCCCTCCCCCCTCTCTCTCTCTCTCTCTCTTTCTCTGTCTCTCGGCCAGTTGTTAAAGAGTGGGTTTTGGAAAAACATCTTATGTTCAGACATAAATAAAACTCTGTGAATACATCTCTTCAGTGGACGGGCTGTATATTAATAATGCCATTTTTAAACTTTTTGACACAGGAAGAGTGCCTTGTCGATATCTTAACTGCTACAAACATAAACTGATAAGGAAAGTCTTGTAAGTGTGAGTGAGTAGGGGCGAGAGGGAGAGCTGCTAGAGAAGAGCAGGAGTGCGGGAGAGGGAGCGGGGGAGGGAGGGAGTGCACAGCCTGCCTTTCGTGGGGGGGCCTTTTGGGGGGGGGGGGGTTGAGAGTGAGAAGTGTTTACATTCTGCATGTGCCAAGTACTCATGTGAGTCCCTCCCAGCAGTCCCTTAAAAAGTCAACCCCCCCTTGTCTCTCTCTCTCTTATTTTCTTTCCATTCCTTCCTTTTCCCCCTGTCCTCTGATTTTTCTCTCTTTCTCCCCCCTCGCTCTTTTCCCTTTCTCCTGCCTTTTCTTTCCCTCTGCCTCTCCTCCCCTTCCCCCCCTCTCTCCGCTGCACACGTGCACAGGGCCTGGAAGGTGTCCAGCACTGCTCTGCTTAGCACAACTGTGAGCAGAGCAGGGCCAGAGAAGCGTAAGATACTGCTCACCTCCAACGAATGGCGTCTGTCAGTCATTCAGCAGCACCAGGGGACTTCACGAGCCCGCTGCTTTAACCCTAGTGGAGTGTGTGCTCCAGTTCTAGGACTCCTTCCCACATGTGACGTTACGCTTTTATTTTTACGATGCGTATTCTTGTTCACACATAGTAAACAATCTATAATTTACAACTTCGAATAGAGCCCCGAGAGAGAGAACAGAGTGAGGGAGACGGAGAGAGATAGATGAGAGAAGGAGGGGTGGACCGAGCGGCCATGACGGCTCTGGTGCAGAGCCAAGTGGTTTGGTAAGGGCCTACACATGTGCTGAGAAACTGAGAGGGTGAATGGTGGAGCTGTGCGGCACATTCCTCTGACTACCTCCTCAAGAGGCACTGTGCGATCCAGTCGGGAACGTGGAATGGAATTACAGAACCTTCCGGAGCGCCTCTGTGTCCTCCTCCTCCTCCTTCTCTGGAGTGTTTATGCAAGCATCTTTAAATATCCTCATAGTACTATCAAGGAGCTGACCCACTCTGTATTCCAATGGTTACAATTCATTATTTATTGCTTGTTAGATATTCGTATTCTGGGAACTTTCATGGTGAAATGATGTTCTGCATGTTCTCCGTTTTTTTATGGCTGCATATTTAGTGAAGCAATTCAGGGTAAGGACTATAACAGTAGACCCCACACCTGGTTTTGAACATACAGCTTTCTTGGTAGAAGTTCAGTTGGTTCTTTGCTAGTCTGTTGCTACCTCGCCGGAGTCAACTTGCTTTGGTGGATAGGAACTGAGGTATGAATTAGTGCCATTTTGTCTGCATGTTGATCTTTGAGTTCTTCCTCTCAGTCTTCTGTCTTTTCACCTCAGTGGTTATTCAAGCATGTATTTATGTTCCTGTCGAACCTTCATAAATAAAGCTTTGATTTTTGAACAGAGCTTTCTGTGTTCTGGGGAAATGGAGAGAAGAATTAAGAGGTACTTGGAATTGCTCTGAAAGGAACCACAGTTGGCAACCGGGTGTTCTTTCAATATTCCGGTTCCATTCTCCGTGGCACAATGGAAAAAATACTACAAGTGTCAGCTGGATGTCCAGGCTTCTTTTACGGAGAGGGAACAAGTAGACGTGATCCCAGGGGAATTGTGTCATGGCCTGCCAGGAACGTGTCAGGGGCATGATGTAACCTGATTGGCATGGATGTGTGTGCTGGTCACCGCCAGGGCTGAAAAAGGGCTGCTTTCAGAGAGTGCAGTTATGTAGGCCAGTTGAAAGGGGAATATCACTTCCTCCCATTGTTACACTTGGATAACTGTAACTTTTGCAGGCGTTCCTGTGTTTTTTGTGTGTGGCTACTTCCTGTTCTTGGTATTTTGAAGTGCACTGTGAGGACAGGGCTTTTTTTGTGTGAGTTTGATAACCAAATAAAACCTTTTTCAGAGGTTAAAAAAAACAGAAAAAAAGGGAAAAAAGGAAACAGAAATGAGGCATTGTTGTGGTCAAAAAACGGTTACATTCATATGAAAAGCAGTGCCATATTTGCTGTTTTTAAACCACACGTTGGCTCAGTGCACTGTAAACAACAGCTTTTTTTGAGTGACAGTTGGTGTGGACAATCCTAATACATTAGGAAACAGCCCAGGGACACTGGTGAATTGTCTTTACCTGTTATAAGCACAGGGACAGTTGGCCATCCACATAATCATGTTTGATGCTGCACTTCACCAGTGCAGTGACTCTTTATTCTCTCCCACAGCACTTGGTCTGACCTCCAGGATTTCCTTTCCTTGTATGAATGTTTCATGTAAGATGAGCTTTTAAATGGAGACCAAGGGTGAGGAGTGAGATTCACTGTAGTCTATAAGCAACAAAGGCGTAATGTGGGTCGTATTCCTTCTCAAGCCGGGTATACTAGCTTTACCTGCTGAATGAGGTTGCCTAAGGAGAAAGGCTTTCTGCTCGTGTCATATCGGCTGAGGCTGTGCACGGGAATTTCCTGGTTATCTCGCAAATCAAAAGGCCTAGAAGCTTCCAAAGAATTCTAACTGATTCCGCCGAGCGTCAGCGCAGGCGTGGAACAAGAACATGCCCCGAAGGAAAACACAGACGCGTGGTGAACGCCCGCTCTTGTCCTTTCAGGTGGCCGAATCAACAGCCGGGACGTGTGGATGTACAACTCCCAGCTCAACCTGTGGATCCGCGTGGCCTCCCTCAACAAAGGCCGATGGCGCCACAAGATGGCTGTCCTTCTGGGAAAGGTAAACGGTCTCTCCCGCCCTTTGCCCTGTCCCGAGACATAAAAAACTGTTTGTTTTGGAAGCAGCTGATCGCGTGAGCGTTTTTGCTGCGACTGCAGAAGTTGATGGAACACCTCCCTGACTCACATTTGGCCAGCTACACAGTGAGTAAGCTGCACTGGTGCGGACTTTGGCCTGGAGTTCTGCAGGGCCTTGCATAATCATTACAGGAGGAAAGTCCAGGGGTCGGAAAATAAAAGTCCTGCCATGTGTTTCTTCCAACCATGTATACAGCCAGCTGATTTCACTGATTATTTCTACCTCCTGGCTGATGAATTATGCAAATTGACAAGTCCAGGTGATTGGAACAAAATACTGGAGAGAACTTTTACTTTCTGAACCTGGATTTTCTGCCTCTGATAATCACCCATAGCATTGTCCAGGGAGTTAGCTGGGTATTCCCTGCCTCATTGTCCAATAGCAGCTCATCTGGTCAGTCACATGTCTGCAGTTTGTCTATGCCAGCTGCTCCAGGTTCTGCAGTCCTACAGTTCAGGAGCTGTGAAAAGAAGCAGCTTCTCAACTTCAGCAAAAATTATCTTTTTTTAAAGTTTTGTGGATGTTTGTTATAAGCACATAGATTTAATAATGCTAATGTTAATAAACTCTATTGATACAGCACTTCTCATGCAAGCATACAAAGTGCTTTCCACCAAAGACAATGCAATAAAAGTAAAGAAACATGAAATAAGGCAGGTGTAGTCTTGTGATAAACGGAACTAAAATTGTAGAGGCTTCTTTAGATAATGGCATTGGAATGGTAGCCTTCTTATGTGCTAGTCACACAGAATACATTTCTTTAAAGAGCTTACTTTACTTTGCTGCCTAAGCATTCCTTCTGTTTTAGTGTAAGCTAAAACAATGCTGTGTAAGGAAAAGGCAATGGTGCTTGAAATTAGCGGTTGCAAAGTGAAGACACGTCCCTGTGTGTGTGCGCGCACACGTCTGCACACTTGAAGGCAGATACAAGCTATTTTGTGATTGCTTGTGTGTGCAAAAACAGTTAACCTATAAGGACACAGTATCTCCCTTCAAAAGGAGATACATGTTCCAGTGTTTAGGTCGTATATACATTGTGTGAAAATATAGTGCCCACATTATTTCCAGTTTTGAGCAAGTGTATGTATATTTATATCACCTCTATCTGTATGGTGGTGAAAAGGCAAACCTTAGTTGGTCGGACATTCAGGACAAGGACGCAGTTCTTGGAAAATAATTTGTAAAACCCCAGGGAGAGTTCTGAAGCCCCCCCCCCCTCCCCCTCACTTCCTGCGTTTATACGGCCAAGAATAGTTGTGCTTTTGTTTTTGTTTGTTTTGTCCAAGTGCCCTTTGGACTGTGGGGCCATTTCCCAGTTTTTTCCTACATGGCAGATTTTTGGTGTTTAGAGTCAGAAGGTAGACAGAAGGTAGTTAGGGAGACTATGCCAACGGCTGCATTCTATGTCACAATAAAACGCACAAAATGTATTCTATGTATTTCTACCAACAAGGTCTCATATATAAGTTAATATGGACTAGACTCCCTGTTGTCTCTGCTTAAGTTTCAATGAAAGGAAATATGCGGGAAAGTACGTTAGAAAAAAGCCAGTAAATGATCATAAATTACCCATGGGCCCCTTTGTCTGACAGCCGTTCAGCTGCACTTCCTGTTTGACTGGTTTTCCTGCCAGGCTGAGTGCAGTAACGCAGGCCGGAGGAGAAGGAGAAGGGGAGAACAGGGAAGTGAACGCTTACCTGGGGTCAGGTCTCCGTTAACAACGAGCCCCTGTGGCAGGAGTGCAGGGCGTATTGTTTTTGGCTCCTCATAAACCTCTCTGCTTTGTATTCAGCATATGGCTCTCTCATGGCGACGTGGCTGTTGACCTCTCACCCATGTCCCTAGGGGAGCCTAGACGCTGAGAAATGTCATCAGGTCATTCTCACGTTAGAAAACAAAGCTACAATGCTCAAAATATGGGAGTGCACCCCCGCCCCCTGCCCCCCCCCTCCTCTCCCTCTAATTTAGACCCCTGCCTGCCCCTGAAGTTAAAATTAATTATCGTGGGCTTATGAGAGATCCTAGGTTTCCATAGTGGCACCAATGTAATGCACTATTTGACCTGCTTTGGCAAGGCAGTAATTATGCCTGTCAAATTAAATTAGTCTTCAAGAAAACTGGTTATTTCTGTGCTATACACACTCTTTAAAGGAGACTAAGATGTCATATGTAAAGATAGCACTGCAATGAGTTGGCTGTCGAGTCATGTAAAGTCCATATTTAGCTACTGTCTCATATAAACAGGGTAATTTGAGTCTAATTAGTGCATCACACGGCCTCTGTAGAAAAGCCTGTTTGGCCAGTTTATCTGTTGTTGTGAGGGAAAGAAAGGTGGTTTAAAAATAGGAAATGAGGCTAAATGTGTGGCGTAGTCTGTTGGGCGGCTGCATCTCAGGCCGTGTGCGAACACCCCCCACCCCCCCGGTGTGGGCAGGGGTGCAGTCCCCACCGTGGCACCTCCTGAACTCTCATCTCCTCTGTATCCGTTGCCCTCTCTGCTTCCTCCCATCTTCCAAAAATGCAAAAGACATTAGAAATGGCTGCGTTCCCATTCATTTTAGTTTGCTGCACCCATATTAAAAGCAATGGCATATTTTTTTAGGTGGGCGTTGGACTAATGTATGGTAAATCATTTTTTTAATAGGGCCCGAGTGGACAGTCCTAATGCGTTAAGAAACAACACTTGGGAGATGGATGAATTGGATTCTTGTACCAGCTGATCTGTTCAGCCTGTTGAAAGAGGAGGGACTGGTGCTCACAAACAGAACTTCAGTGCCACAGCGAGGCTAGACTGTCCATTTCTTCTATTAGGAGAAGGTCACGGTTTTAATGTGCAGCTGTTGCTTTCCATTCATTCTGAATGTTCTGGCCTGCTTCTGTTCCCTAAGCTTGGAAGGATGTGTGGATTGGCCAGAGAGTTGTGGACAAGCGTGCTTCTGTTTGTATGTGTGCATGTATATGTTTGATGTCCTGATTTTTACTGACCACTGTGTGTGTGTATCTTGTGTGTGTGTGTGTGTGTGTGTGTATGCCTGTGTATCTGTATGTGTGTGTGTGTGTATGCCTGTGTGTATCTGTATGTGTGTGTGCGTGTGCAGGTGTATGCTGTGGGAGGCTACGATGGGCAGAGTCGCCTGAGCAGCGTGGAGTGCTACGACTCCTTCTCCAACCGCTGGACGGAGGTGGCCCCCATGAAAGAGGCGGTCAGCTCCCCGGCTGTGGCCAGCTGCGCCGGCAAGCTGTTCGTCATCGGGGGCGGGCCGGACGACAACACCTGCTCTGACAAGGTGAGAGAGCGGGAGGCGGAGCCACGGGCTGCCGCGTGTTTGTGCGCACCCCTGTTTACCCAGCGGTCCGCACGAAGGGTCACGCCTGCCCCTGGCGGTGAGCCGGCGCGGCCGGACCAAGACAAAAGGAAGAGTTTGATTTGGGTTAGGAGGAGGCATCGCTTTTGGCTTTTTTGGTTGCTGTGAAGGCAGTGGACATTGGCACAGCCTTCCGGGTGTCCAAACAAACACTGCCCTGGGTGGTAAAAGAAGCTTCTAGAACTAAGCAAGGTATTGTGAAACACATTTTCTAACAGCCGCTCACTGGAGGGCCTTAGACAAAAAATTGGACTTTTCCAGGAGAAGCACCCTGCCCTGTTTCCTAAAACCCTCAAAGTTCGTGTGGCTTTGTTTTTTTGAGAATCAATTGTGAAATATATTTGGAGACACGAAGAGCAGGTTTTCGGGTGTAAACACACACATTAGCAGGGCGAGTGAAGGCAGGGCCCATCAATTCCTGGGGCAAAGAACAATCTCGATGAGTCAGACTCAATCACCAATGAATCATCCGGCTTTGCAAATTCTTAATGGAGCAATATGCGGAACCAATTACATCACCTGTGTCAACTCAAGCTCCTCACATGGCTGCGTTAAGTAAAACAGGGGGTCTTAAGTCACAGGGAGACACCGTAAATTTATCTTGAGTTATTTCTCTTTGAAATAAAACAACCTGTTCATCTTGTGACTTGAGTGGCAGCAGAACAAAAAGGTTTAAATGAAATGGTCTTGTGAACCCCAGCCATCTTAGACGCTAACTCGACCCCGTGCATTTGTGTCATGGAATTGGGATTTGCTGGTAACTAGAGCAGCCAGATTCTTTCTACATGTTATAACTGTTGCTGGCAGACACTCCGCACCTGCTCTTGGCGTCTCTCAGGCTAAGTCTGCCTTTTGGCTTGGCAGCAGGGAGGTGAAATGGCCATAGATAGCAGAACCTGCGGGGGAGGGGCTGGCACTTATTGTACACTACAGTAGCCCCCCCCCACCCCCGCCGGGCTAACGGCTCGTGTAATAGAGCCAAACTCTCCATGACTGGCTGACGCTGACCTGGTTTGGGACTGTACGTGGTGCTAGTAGAGCTTGGCTGGGAGACTTGCCAGACCCCCTCTCTTTTGTGGATGGGGAGAGGTGGAAGGTTGGGGCTGTGTTCTGTTTCCTCCACTCATAAATCCATACACATTAGCATGAGTGTTAAGGAAGTCTTTAAGTTCCCCCTCGCTGGTGTTTCTGTGGAAATCACCACTTCTCACCCCCTACTATAATCTTTTTTCTCCTTTATACATCAGTGGCCTCTATAAATCCTTCATCTGATGTTCCCTGGAAGTAATTTTATAGCCGTTGATCGGAGGCACCACAGGTGCACACTAGATAGCAATTATATTGACAGTACAAAGCTGACGTGCGAGTGCTTTCAAGCGAGGAGTTCCCTGGAACCGCTGAGGTTGCTACGTTTTCTGTCTGTTTGTTTTTTTTATTTTAATCTCCGGGATTTATGTTCTGCTTCTGAGCACACCCTGTGTCATATTCCCCTCACGAGACGCGTTTGTTTGAAGAGGGACTGGGCTGGAGCTCTGTGAGTGCCTGTACCTGCTGCCAGTGCGGCTTGGTAGAAGGGACTCGGTGGGTCAACGGGTTCCTGTTACTTTTTCGCTGGAATGCAGAACTTGTTGGATTGCTGAAATTCTGAGCAGCAGGTGTACTGTTACAGAGCGCTTTGTCAGTTCAGGAGATCTTATGGGAGCTCGTAGCACTGACACGCTCTACTGTGCTAGCAAACGCAGGAGGCAGTGAATTTTAATGAGCTCCTGGTCCGTCCGATACAATGCTTACCTCAGTGCCAGCGCCCTGAGGGCATACTCCGCACTGAGGAATTTCTCAAGTGCGCACAATTGTCACAACATCTGGAATGTAGTCCCTCCCCCTCTTCCCCCATTTTCATCCCCCTCCTTTGGAGTTAAGAACTGGAAAAAACAGCTGTCACTAGCAGACATTTCAACAATGGTCTCTTCAGCAGTGTGAAGGCTGAAAAGTAACTGCAAGCCCTGTTTTACTGATAACACTCTTCTGTGAAGCATATGGCAGCAGACAAGACACTCAACTTCATACTACTGGCAGTTAGTGATTTAGAAGAACAGTGGTAATTTTATTTATTTAGTAGTATATACAATTATTTTTCTCTCTGCGTTGTAAAATATTAAAAACGTGTAATTGGCTGTGGCTGAAAGAAGAGGACCTAACAAAAATAGAGATTATGACTCGCATGCACTGTCCCTTGTTCTTAGGAGTGCTACTACATTACATTACCACTAGGGGCACTAGAGAGACACAAGACCAGTCTTGAAGGCAGTATGGACAGTGCCTGTTCAGTTTCTGATTCAGGGTACCTCTTTGTGTGCCATAATTCCCAGTGTGTGACTGTATTCTCCCCTTCTGCTTCCCATCCCAAGGTCCAGTGCTATGATCCTGAGGCGAACGCCTGGCTGCTGAGAGCCAACATCCCCATCGCCAAGCGCTGCATCACCGCCGTGTCCCTCAACAATCTCATCTACGTGGCCGGAGGCCTAACCAAGTCCATCTTCTGCTATGACCCTGTGGAGGATTACTGGATGCATGTGGTGCACACGTTCTCCAAGCAGGTGTGGAGGCTGTGTGTCTTGCCTAGATCTGAAATGTACTGTAATCGCTTCAGTGCAGTTACCGACATTTCAATCAATATAGCTGACATGTCCCTATGGCCTGTGTATGTGTTTTTACCACTATTGCATTAGGACACAGGAAACAGAACTCAATGAGGATATTTGTATTTATTTGAATTTTATTTTTCCTCCCGTCTCTCTCTTGCTTTCTACCTCTTCTCTCCCTCTCTCTCTTTCCCTCCCTCCCTCTTTCCCTCCCTCTCTCACTCTTTACAGGAGAGCTGTGGCATGTCAGTCTGCAACGGGAAGATCTTCATCCTGGGGGGGCGAGGGGAGAACGGGGAGGCCTCGGACACCATCCTGTGCTACGACCCCTCCACCGGCATCATCACAGGCGTGGCCGCCATGCCCCGCCCCATCTCCTACCACGGCTGCGTCACCATCCACCGCTACAATGAGAAGTTCCACCGGTCCTGACCCCAAGGGCATCTTCACCCCAAGGAGGAGATAAGCTGAGCCACTTGTAGCATATTCAGTTTTTTTTTTTGTGTCTCAGACCATTTCAGATCACATAACATGGGCAGAATCTCAGGTTCACACAGTGCTCAGCAACCCCATGTCACCAGATACTTATCTGTTCATTTCCAAAACTTGACGCAAGATGCACCTTTTATTGCATCTTTATATGCATATTACTTTGTATTAATTAAATACATATGATGAGATATGAAGTCCAAAACATATAAGCAGCACGTGTTTCATGTACATAATTACAATTTAATTATATGGAATTGCATATATGAACGTTTTCTTATTTTGTAGGATGTATTTTGACCAGTTCGCTTGTAGCATTAGTTTCATCCTTCGCCATGTTCATTACACTGAAAAAAGGAATTAAAATGGGAGCTATTATTTTTTTAAATGATGCCTTAACAAATTATATTTGTAATTCCATTGCTACGATGTGCAAACTGCACAGTGGAAGATGAAATGTTAATTCTAAGTAGCTCATATATTTCTCAAGTATGTCTGAACCCAAAAAGCCAGTTCTGAAAGCCAGATTATAAAGAAAGCGTTCAGAACGTCAACGAATAGGACGTGTTAAAAACTGGAAGCTCTTCTTCTGAAATGCGCGCAGTAGCGATAATCCCTTTTCTGCAGAATCGGTGAAAACAAGCTTTCCCGCATTTTGTGCCGTTGATTCGCCCCAGCTTTCCCGCGAAGAAGAGCGGTTTTTCCTGTGAAATGATGAGCTGAGAAGGCGAGACAGAGGAATGTATGTGATTCCTAAGCCTTGCGGCGGTGCTGTCTGATTCTGTCCCTGTCATGTGATCTGAGAGCTGAGATACACGCTCCATTACCACACTGTCCCCTCCCTGCAATGTGGCTGCTTCTATATTCATCCACTTATTATTGTTATTTTCTATTTTGCTAAGCACATACTACTATTTTTTACTGAGTTTTAAATATTACGCGCGTTTTTTTGTTTGTTTCAAAAGGGCGGCGTCAGTGACGTTTTTTGCTTTGAGAGCGAGAGAGAGAAAGAGGGAGAGATTGAGAGAGAACGAGACATTCTACAGTATAGTGTAAGTTTTTGCGTCAAGTCTTGTTTTACAGTATGTAGCTATTCAGGTGAGATTCTGTGTGGTCACGCATACCCCCGATGTAGACAAGGAAATGGGGGAGGGTAAATTATAAGCATATGGAAACCTACTCGGAGCAAACGGAAGACCCATCTGTATGACAAAAAAACACCTCTTGTGTTCAAGGTAGATGCAAAGTGGCTTAGCAGAGTAATGATTTTATTAAGCCTTAGAATGTTTCTTCATGGGTGTCATAATAGAATAATGTACCACTGTGCCTTACAGTCATGCCTTTCTGAATGTTAGCTAGAGCCAAGGGTCAGTGCGGTTGCTATCCTTTGTTCAGGTAACATAGCTTCGGGTAACCAAGGAAACCTCTTGTGCCTTATTAGATCTCAGGGCAGTTGAGAAGACGGTGGCAGGCATTACATGACCACGACCCGACCGTTTACATGGTGGGATTTAGCGAGAGCTCTGAGTGAGATTTCCCTCCTGACCCTGGTCTGTGAATGTGGCCTGTTCTCACCTGAGTGAATATTGTGAGGCTGTGAATAGGCTCTTTTTTATTATTTCTTTTCCTGGGTTTTGAGATAGCTGATGGTTTTAGATTTACGGTTGCTCTGTCTTTCAGTGTGCATTGTCTTTTTGTTTTGTAACTGATGATAACAAAGAGCCCCGATCTGTGCACTTTTGTTTCTTATTTTTAAATAATATCACAGTGTAAATATTTTTTTTATTCCTTTTGCTTTTTTTTTTTTTTTTACTGTATCAGTAAATGTTCATGGCTTTTGTGTGACAAGATGTGTGAAAGCTGTCAGCACCTCCAACTGGCCACCGCATCGTACAGTTGAGGGAGATTTGAACATGGACAGAGAAGAGCACCCCCTGCTGGTCAAGGGCAGCCTATCAGTAAATAACCACTGAGTCAGAGGGGTCACAGAGAGATTAGATGAGTACAGATGTGAGAGGGAGAGCTTTGCTGTTGAAAGCCTTGTGATTTTAACACGTCAGTGATCGGCAAGTTGTGTCAAGTCTCTGAGCCGAGTCTCCTTTACTTTTCTGAATGTATCAGAGCACATTCAGGAAACTTCCTCATATTGCTGTATTTTCAGGGATATAAAATCACAGAGAGGCATGCAAGGAAAAAAAAGATTGAACAGAATTTGAAATCATTCTAAAACTAAACAAGGTGTGTGTGGAAAATCAGGTGGTTTGGTAAGACATGCAGAGCACTTCTCTCTACAGTTCTTTCTCCAAGTTCTCTCTACAGTGGTGATCAAACAAGCCTGTAAGAATGCGATAGAGTGCCTGTGTGTTTAGTCCTATTTACACAAGTGGCTAAGCATTATGTCCTCATATTTTTTTGTATATATTTTATTTGCCTTACTTTCATGTTGTTTTTACTGTGGTCTTCTTTAAAGGTTTAATTTTTGCTGTTATTGCTATTGTTTTTGATTCTTGTTGGGTTAATCTATTTAGTGGGGTTTTTAAGCCCTGTGTTCTGGTGGGCCCCATATCTAGGCTGATTTTACTGAGAGACTGATGATGGCACGGGGCAGCGAATGAAAAGGTGGTAGACCGCAGTAGAGTATGGGAAATGTAGGCCTGCTGGTCATCAGTTCCGGCAGTCTGGTGTTTGGGAGTGAGTTTATAGTGTTAGTGTTACTGCCAACACCACACATGCTCCCACAATCTGACACAAGTTTGAACCAGTTTCATATCACTTTTTTTGTTGCCGCAACCAGACAGGTGTGCCAAGAATGAACCTCCTCTCATAATCTGTATTCACTGCATCCCAATGAATTCTTTATGGCCTCTTGTACTCCGTTATTCAAAAAAGTCTAAATGATACGACTCTGTAGTACAATCTGATCATTAGTCCAATGTGTCAGCAAACCCATTCTTATTTTCTGTTTCTAATGTTGTATTTATATAAGTTTGTCTGGTGTATGTGTGCGACCGTGTCACATGTAAAAATTTCCTACATATAGATTCATGGATTAAGCTCTTTCTGTCATAGTTCCTGGAAAGAAAAATGGGGAAATAATGTAGGAAGTAAGTCTTGTAGGACTTGTGTGGTAAAAAAACACAATTTTTTGTCTTCAGAGACTTTGGGGATTTTTTTGTACTTGGTTCTAGAAAGTGCCTTTGATTGTTTGTGGAGGCACCGTGATTTGGGGAGAAGAATTGGGCCTCTCCTGGAGGAGTGGAAAAAAAAAAAGAGGGACGACGTGAGGTTGGCTCTGGAATGCCGGAGAAGATTCCGTTACGGAATGGTGGAAAGAAAGCCAGTGGAGACAGGCCGGTTGAAACAACGCGTACTGTCTGAGGGAGCATAGCCATTGTGACATCAGTGGGCATGTCTATTGGAGTGACCCAGATTGGAGGATTCTGGGAGAAGTGGGCGGGGTGAGCTGCATGGCTCTCAGATGTAACTTCATTGTTTTTTTTTTGCTCCAGCATAGGCGATCTTCCTGATCCAGGAGAGGAGGGGAAGCCGTGGCTCCATTTAAAACAATTCACTTAACCTTTTTCATCCATTATTAAGCCAGTATTAGGCACCAGGTGTAATGACTGTGTAACTGTATGTGTGAGGTCTTAACGTGTTCTTTTCCCCTCAACCTGCTTCTTTGAAAAAAACAAAAGTGTGAGTGGTAGGCTACCTTTTTATGCCTGTACTCATAGCTATATTATTGATGCCTTAATAAATTCATTTTCTGTACGTAAATAGTACATAGTAGTCTTTTATTGAGATATTATTATTATTATTATTAAGAATGTTTTGTTTGGTGGTTATTCGTCCTCTTCCTGGACAAATTACAGAGCCAAAATATTTTATAAGTATAAGTATAGTTTAATTTAAAGAAGCAATTCAGAATAAATACCCTGGATACTGTGACTCACCTGAATGCAGTACAAGCTCAGTTTGTAACCGCTTACCTTTACCCACTGCCATCATAAAAGAGCATCCTCATAAAAGGCACATTCCAAACAATTTCACCAAAATATGAAAAATGGCCAGCAGTCATTGACACTGTCATTGCTCAGTGTTGGTGGTGCTATGTGGTCTGAACTGGTTCCATAATAAATGTAGTGGTTTACTGAAAGTAACACAGAAGGAATGACACTGTGAGGGAGGGCATATACAGTACAGCTCAATGCTAACACAGTATATATGAGTCCAATAGGGACCATATGCACTTTGTAACAGTTGATTTAACTCAGTACACTGTGAAGCTGAAACTAAGCAGTTTCAAAACTCGCAATGACCTTGTGAAAACATTATAGTAACATTAGTCACCAGAGACATACTTGAAACAAGGTTTTAATATGTGTAACTCTGCTAGAGCATACTGTTTGGCATGGGGTGATTAATAATAAAATGCTTTCAGATACTGTAGCTTTCTCTTACATGCACACCTCACATTAGCTTATTGCTGATAGCCATTTCATTTTAGACATTTTACACACTGACGAATTCCAGCAAGTACCTGGCTCAAGGGTACAATGACGGTATTCCAAGTATCTGAAGAACCCACAAGTCCCGTTCCGTAATGTCTGCTGTGCAGCCTATAATTTAGGCTTTCATCAACTGGCGGGCATGGTTAGGAAGCTGGAATGCCTGGCTCTGCTTTGCATCTGTTCTCCTCGCATAACTGAAAACGAGAGAACCGTCAAGAGGGAATTTGAATATATTGACATCCGAACATCCAAAGGCACTGATTGGCACTGAATCTGTGGAGTAATCTGCATTTATTTGAATTTTGGAGTGTGTTGGACTGCTTTAGCATTGAGCCTTGTCGTGCGATTTACTTTTAAATAGGTTTGCCTGCCATAGACAAATGTTTCCTACCGCAGTTTGCATATGTTGCGTGTGTGAGTGTGTGCGAGTGGGCATTGTTGTGAGTCTTTGCAAATGCTGAGTTGCACCTGTCTCCTGCACTAACATGTTAAGCTCTAAGACTGTGCGTAAATACAAATTACAAAGCGTTGTACATGGTCTTTCATTTCCACTGAATAGGTGGCCTTTAAACTACAGTGTACACAACCTGAACATTCAGCCTGAACCACAGCAGCTACCTATTCATTCCCTACTTCCCAACTGGTAAACCGGTAAATTGTAAATGATAGTAAAAGGTAAATGATGCCTATTTTACTTACTAACTACTGCAACAATCATAATTATGATAAATTATTTACATTTCTAATAGTAATTTTTCTTAGTGTTATTGTTAATATACTGAGTAGGAAGAATCATATCAACACAAAAGAGTCTATTTTAGTCCATTCTGTTCCGAGTATCAACAGAAGCTGTCCTGAGGCTGAACAGTCACCGCAGGCACAGCTATTTTCTGTGTGGCTTCATTCCTCTTTCCAAACAGCATTGCTCTTTCATACAAGTTATAGCCATGATACGATGCATTGTTCCTGTTAAATCTGCTCTGAGCAACATTCTGTAGTTGAATAAAAGTGTTTGTTTTTTTTCTTCAGGTGGGACTGTAAGACCTTTGTGCTTTGGCATTCAAAAACCAATTGAATGCAGTCTGTTTTGTTGTACACAGCCAAGCTTTGCTAGATTTAACTGATTTAATACAGTTCAGTGCTGCAGAGCTGGAGGCAAAACAGCCATCGTGGTGGGTGCAAGAAGGAGGGGGAGGTTTGGAAAGCTTACAGTAGGCAAAATTTCCTTCTTGGGGTGGTCAAATTTTGATGACAGACATTTCCCACAGAGGGATGGAGGAGGACAGGTTGGTATAGATGTCTTGTGGTAGCTGGCTGTGACTGACTACAATCCTGAAGAACAGACCAAAACACAAACAACATCATAAATCAATCAAAATTGTATTTGCAAAATCAAATAACATTAAAAATTGGACAATAATTGTGCTATATAGCATTACTTTTTCATCAAAAACAAAAATTACGATTCGGCCCCTTCTCCAATGGGCTAGTCAGTCACCAACAATAAAACGATTGGAGGTACAGTTAAGTGAAAGGTTGTGTGAGATAAAATACATTTAGGAATGTATAAAATAATAAATCATATAAAAATTCCGTTTTTTACGTCCCTAAAAACGCTTATGTTTTATGATACACATTCCAATAATTTTCTTTTTTAATATGCCAATTTGCAGAAAATTGGCACAAATACGTGCTCCTTTGACAGAAATGAACAATAAACCGCAGAACAATAAACCGCAGATACCCTAAGATGACTGATTTATTTGTCTCTCGTAATTAACATCTTGACATGAGCTGATCATTATCTGAACTTACGCAACTGGATCAGAATAGTCTGGTGTGTTCAGGAATGATCTCATCTACTGAAAGCAGTTCAATTGGGAAAGCTAATTAAGGATTTAACGAACTATAATTACTGTTACCATCCAGGATTTAGTTATGTTCCTTAGCTACTTATCAAATCACAAATAGCCTACTCATAATCATTGTAGTTCTCTGAAGTAGCCTATAGCCCTGAGAAATATAGCTAATAAAAATACATTTTGATGGGCGCATTTTATCGATTTTGTTAAATCATACATTATTGATTTAAAAAACGAATTATTATTTTTTGCATCACACATAATTGTTGCATTCATGTGGATTATTTTATTGTTTATCGTTGATTGTTTACTGTGAGCGAAGAACTGTTGAAGTAATGTTACCCAGCTAACTCACTGCCAAACAACCTGTTGTTCCGTCACATAAACTGTAGCTGAAAGTCATTACTTCAGAGCGCCCTCAACCGGTTACCAATTGAAATTGCGCGGCCTAGTTCTCTCTGCAATTTCATGGCGCTGAGACCCACTGTCCAAAGAAATCATTGTCTTCGAATAAGGTTTCTCGCGGGTATATTATTTGTCTCAGCGCATTACTCTGCAAACACACGCCACCAGGACCCGGCGAATAATCGTCTTACACCTCCCCGGTTTACACGAGTCACAACACGGCAAACTTTCCCCTTTCGTTCCGGCTGGGTCTCACCGGTTCACGTACCAGGTGCGTAAGGTAGGGTGACTGTCGGGGAGATGGATCGGTGTTATTTAAGATGTATAGCTAGCTGTCAGTCTCGAGATTTATCAGCTAAGGAAAACTGATCAAACGCATAAGCATAGGGCCGTTTCACAAAGTTTAGCTTATGTTTTGGGTGGAAGTTATGTTTAGTTTCCCCGCTATTTAGGCCGCAGGCTTTTATCGGTGTCGAGTAGAGAGGCTATCCGCTTTGTAGCTGCTGTGTTGCTTCCAAACGCGAGCGAGTAATGTCGCTAATGCAATAATGCTAGCTAGCTAAAATACTCATCTTTTAGCTCCTGCTAGGGTATGGTAAGCAGTAGTTGTAATACAGCATTTAATTAGCTCTAGCTAGCTAACAACCCAGTTAGTTAATTTGAGTGTCTGTACTGCTAAATTCAAAACAACTGTCTATTAATAACTGGCTAGCATCGAAGACTCTAACGGAGTACTATGCGGCTAGCTAATCATTACTAGCCAACGTTTAGGTAGCTAGCTAGTCTACCGAACTAACTTGGCTAAGTTGCACAAGTTACTTTTAAGTTAGATAATGCGCACATAGTTCGCGCTTCAAACATGCAGAGTTAGAACGACAGGTTTATTTTGTAGCTATGTATTGGGAATTTCCCGTTGTCAATGGAAGTTATTACAAGCTAGCTAGCATTATTGTTGCTACATGGCAAGAATATGAGCATGAGACGTTTATTGTGTTTCTAAGCGCTTCTAATGTAGCTAGCAGTTCACTTGGCACCTTCTTCAATTGAAGCACAGAACATTACTTTAAAAATGTATTTGCGGTGGTTGAAAAGTTTAAATAAAAGTCGTACACAGAAATATATGTTCGTCTATAGTCTCTTTCACGTCCATTGATTTTTGTGGAAATATTGCAAGTTACTGTTCTTTACTGAGTTTGCAAGTTGTATTAATTTTGACACATTTTGTGATTACTTTTTTATTGGGCTTCTTATTGTTATACTTCTGAGAGTTAGACCGATGGATATATTCGTAACGTTAAAATATTGACTTGTACTTGTCAGTCCACCAGTAGCGCAGTCTTTCGTAAAACTGATTCATTGTGGTGGTGTAAAGCAAAGTTCCACAATTTTGTGCTGAAACATATTTTAATCACAAGGCTTGTTTGGCTCATTTACAATCTACTGTGTCTGAACTCCAGAAATAGTTCGATTATCAGGTGTACACACTTAAAGAATTTATAGCTTAACAGTGTACAGCTGTAAGTCAGTTTATATTAAAAAAGCATCACATTAGAAAACAAATGCATTAGCTACCCGAGAACTGTTCTGACTGATTAAGCGTTCTTAAAAAAACATGGAATAGCATGAAATTTGATAGAGATGCTTTTACAAATCGCACACACACGTCATATATGAGACTGTTAGTTTTTTGGATGGTGAGTCACGCACTTTGTACTGATGGGTTTCTTTGCAGTTGTATTATTTTGAAGAACAGTCATGTCAGGAATCAAAAGGAGGATTGAAGACAAAGACCCAGACTATGAAGAAATATCAGTTGTCCACCAAAACAAGCGACATAAGGTCTTGGAGCAGAATGGTAATCCCTCTGTCATATTTGATCTGTATGTTCATTGATGTTTATTTATTTTTAACACGTATCATTCACTCTGTTTATATGCTCTCTGTGCTGTTCATCTTGCTCATCTTTTAGCTCGGGAAGCAACGGTACAGAAAATTGAAGCCATCATAAAGGATCAGTTCTGCCTGGAAATGAAGAACAAAGAGCATGAGATCGAGGTGATTGGGCAGGTATGTACCATGCTGTAGAAAATATATAAATAGCTATTTTGATCAATGAAGGAATGGCAGGCATCAATGGTGGGTTGTGTTTGCAAACCGTTTGCACCCAGAGCTGTTTTTGCTATGTACTCATATTTAAATTTTAGATGCGTTCTTACCTGACGCTTCGGATGGGCATAATGTTAAATCTGAAATTTCCGTATGAATTGATTGCATCAGTGTTTATTTGGGTGTTAAGGAAATTGCAATAAGCTAACTGTGCTCTGGGTTGTCTTTGCCACAGCGTCTTAATGAAGCGAGGAGGATGATGGACAAGTTGAGGGCCTGCATTGTGGCCAATTACTATGCTAACGCAGGCCAGCCAAAGGTCCAAGAGGTAAGTGTGAGATGAGACATGACTTGCTGTCGGGTGAAACGTTTTGCCGCTCAACAGGCTTAACTCTCTACGGGAAGTGAGTGCTGATCTCTGCGCGCTTTCCTGCTTCCAGCAGTCATCCAAGAGCGACCCCTCGGTCTTCAACCACCCGGCCATCAAGCGGTTCCTGGAGTCGCCCTCGCGCTCCTCCTCTCCCCTCAACCAGGGCTCCGAGACACCCTCCCTCGTGCAGTCCGAGACAGAGTCCCTGTCCCAGCTGGGCGAGGGCCTGGACCGGGACGGGGAGGGGGGCTGGAGGGAGGAGTCCGGCCGGCCCGAGCGCAGGCCAGGCCGGAACACGGGGAAGGTCAGTGGCAGTGTGGTGTAATGGGTTAGGGTAATCAAATGGACTTGGTAACCAAAAGGAACCAAAAAGAAACATCGGCAGGGTGTTATGAGTTATTGCACTTTGAGGCTTAATTAAGCCCAAATTGGGTGATGCTAGCATTAGCTGTCAGTCACTAACTTGTGTATGAACCACATCAAAGGCTTTTATTATAATTTTTATCTTGTTCCATTTCATAGTCCCTTTTGATGTCTTTCATTTTGCCTTTTCTCTTTGGGCTCAAGGACACCTTTGGAGTTTTGGTCCCGCGGGATGGAGACCAGCGATTCACCTATCACACCACGGGAGAGGACTCGTCCCGCCTCTATGTGAAAAAGACCATCGTTGTGGGAAACGTGTCCAAGTAAGTGTCTTCATTTGAGAATTTGGGCCACTTTCTCTGTGAAGAAAGGCAATCTTTTGTAATTTTATTGCTAAGGAGGTGCCCTTATATACTTTTTGCATGCAGAGACTTACAGGCTAATGTTTTGTTGAGGCAAATCGGGTGAGGGAATCTTGCTGAAGGGTATCGCAGAAGTTTCTGATGTAAGACTCAAACATGCTGCCTTCCAGGTCCACCGTCTAATTATCTTGTGAACACCAAAATTTACTGTGTGAGGAACACCTCTTCATAAAACCGCACTTACATATGATTTCTGACTAGCTGAACTCCTTTTTATTGCACTACCAAAAGAAAAAAACTGCACATAAAAATGTTTTTTGGGCATGTATGCAAATACTGGCTATTTATTTAAAGGCCCATGGTGGTTCTATCCTTGCTTGGGAAGGGGCTTACAAATGTCATCAGTAAAGCCAAATACATTTTTGTTCAGAAAGGAATTAAGTTCCCAGAGGGTGGACAGGTAATTCCTTTCGGAGAAAGAGTGTTGCCAGAGCCTGCCGTTTTATGAAAAGTGACCGAATGATGCACTAGCAGTGGCTCCCCTGTGGAAACATGACTGGAATGCACAAACCCAACCACGGCAGACAGTCGATTTGTTTTAGTCTAGACGAGGCTTTATGGCTAGCTGACAGAACAAGCAGACAGGGACTTGCCTGGCATTGGGAAAAGGCAGTTAAAAACACAGAATGGCGGCAGCCTTGCTGATGTTAGGAACAGGCTGTTGCCAACTCGGTTCACTCATCGAAGTAGAGGCAAGCATGTCTTTCAAAGTGTACCTCTTTTCATGCTCACGCAACATAAAGTTATGTGTACGCAACATATAAAACAGTACATACATACAAAAAATGTTCACCTACACATGTACGTACCGCAGAACTGTGTTTTGCGATATCCAAAACAAAACGGTGATTGCTCTTTGTCAACCTTGCTGACAGGATGTTCATGGCTAAAAGCGGAGCTTGGTAAACTGAGTCACTATGACAGAATAAACACATTTCTCCCAGGATTTCCCCTCCTGACCCAGTTTTCCTAGTTTGCTTTTAAAAGTTTTCTGTGAGTCATTTTTTATTTTTGGCAGATGTGCAGTTTTGTACAGTTCTAACAACAGTGATCACCCAGCAACTTTCCACCAAAACGAAGTTTTAATCAGAAAAAAAATATATCATCTTATGCTCTACTGGTGAATTTCTTTTTTTTTTTTTTTTCATTTTTGTAATGCCCCATTGTACAAGTTGGCCTGTGCCACAATTTGGGAGGACATGGCAGAGCACGCAAATCCTCTGAAACGTGTTGCCAGCGGCCACGTCCTTTCGCTCTGCAGTCTTGCTGAGATGCGCCGTTACTGTGCCAGAGCACCACGTTCTTAATGCGGCCGGTGCAGGCAGAACCGCTGTGACTGATGGACCGGAGAAACAGGACGTAGAGCCCTGCACATGACTTTTCCCCGCCTGCTGTACATGCAGGCAACGTTTTCTTTCCTGTCCCACACTCCCCCGAAACATACACCTGTTCTGGCTTGTGCATCGTCCTACTGTAGGTTTTTGGGATTTGCACCAACCTGTACGATATTAGAATTACTGCATTAAATAAACCCGACCAGATTTTATATGCAAAATACAAATTTGTTATCGAATGGGCCGTCATGTGGAAACATTTTATTGAATTAGCCTCTATTAGCCTCTGTAGAAACATGAGTATCTAAACAATGAGCAACTAATGAAAAGCCTGCGTCTACAAAGTTCAGAGAACTTCAGCTCATTTATTTAAACATAAATGTGAATATTTTTTGAGAATTAAATAGAAAGATGAAAGATGAATTGAGCTGGGGTTTTTTAAATTTTTTTTATTTTTTTATAAGTATGAAATTCAATGAAATTTGATCAGGAAATTTGTCAGGAAGTTACTGTAGCTTGCCGGAACATAATCCTGGTGTAGGATTAACTCAGTTGCGTCATTCTTTCGCTGTGCGTCAAACCCTCTTTCGGAGTAAATTTGTCCTGCGCTTGCAACGGTTGTTTCAGGTCCCACAGGTCCCGTTCCCGTGGGATCCATTTTTCGTTGTAGGAAATCTGTGGAAAGTACCTTGCCCACCCCCCACCCCTACCCCCAACCCTGCCCCGCTGCTCACTGTACCTGCCTGGTGGGTCTGTCAATCACAATCAGCACTGTGGGATACTTTTATTAGCAGTTAACTTCTACGATATTTTACTTCTGGGTCTTCAAATAACTAATATAAATTATTATTCAAAATGTCAATAAGTGTTTTAGAACAGCCCACAGAATATGCGTAGCTAGAAATCGCAAGCGCAAGCCAAGCAAATTAACCCTTAGAAATGATTTTCACATCCGACTGAACCCTTACCTTTGTGCTTCTGACTATCGTCGAATTACCGTGGGGATCTTAAGGGTGTATGTTTTGGGGTAATTCAGGATACGGGTTATTGGTCTCGCTCATTTAAGTTCAGCTTGGAGGGTTTCTGATGACTGTTAATCGACTGTGCTTTGAGGTAACCCGGGCTTGTCTCGTCTTGACACGGATCGTCTGCTTTAAGTGCTCTTGGATGGTAACAGGCAGGAGGGAGGGTGGTGAAATCAGCAAGCGTGCGCTCTGTGCTGCCAGGACCATCACGGTCACATGGTGTGCTCCTGCCTATCCGCACTGTCCCTCTGACAAAAACAAGAATGTCAGTTGAAAATGATTGACACGGACAGTGTTTTCAAGGGCGCTTCACCACACCCCTGTTAATCCGCCCGTTTTTTTTTCCTTTTTCATTTGCTCTCTCCCGCTCTCCCTCCCTCTCCCTGCCTCTACCTTCACCTTTCCTCTTTGTTTTCCCTTCTTCCCAACTTTTTTTTCTCCCTGTTTTCTTCCCCGTTTTGTGTTTCTTCCCTTTTCTCTCTCTCTGTCTCCCTTTGTCTGTCCCTCATTCTCTATTTTTGTTCTCCTTTCCTCATTGCCCTCGGTGTCTCTCTTTGTCTCTGTGTCTCAGGTACATCCCCCCAGATAAGAGAGAGGAAAACGATCAGTCCACGCACAAGTGGATGGTGTATGTGAGGGGCTCCCGGAAGGAGCCCAGCATAGACCACTTTGTGAAGAAGGTCTGGTTCTTCCTGCACCCCAGCTACAAACCCAATGACCTTGTGGAAGTCAGGTGTGTGTGTGAGTGTGTGGTTTTGTGTGTGTGCGTTTGTGGGAGGCACGTACTTTTGTGTGTTTGCGTTAATGTGGACACGCACTTTTTGTGTGTTTCACGTGTGTTTTTGAGCAGAGACTCAAAGGATATTGTTTTTAGGCCCGGGGGGCATCTCGTATGTCTCCAAACTGTTAACCACATATTTTGACATGGAAAATTACAGGGAGCAAATAAGACGTGTCTGTATATGCACTTTTAGGCATGTCTCATATGAAGAATAGCTCTCTTATAAAATATGTTTAGACGCCCCCCACTTCATGGCTCTGGCATTCACTCCTATAAACGCCACAGCAGACATTTTTTGACCGGTTATAATCAGGTATCAGCTATTACCACCAGACCAGTTATTTCCAGTTCTCCTCAGCGTGAACGCAAAGCGTTTTCCTACGCAGTTCTTCCCAAATCCATTTCTATTTTTGCCGCTCTTCTGCCTTTATGGCAGCATTCTTTTTCCAAGTATTTCACTCACTCAAGAATTCACTTTGGTCCACTTCAGAATAACAACATACTTTCCTCCCCAAAAGTAAGCCTTGCCTTATCATTGCCCCCTTGTGTATTAGGAGGGTAATGCATGCAGTTTCTGCACTATAATTAGAGCCATAGTGTACAGTAGATATACAGCAATGGCACGTGAAGCCATTGCACCACACAGTATGTAGTATAGTTTGGGTTAGTAGGATCAGTCTGGAGGTTGTTTCCCAATGATTAAAAATAACATCAAACATTTTTTTTGGTGACACGTCGTACATAAGTTTGTAATGACACTCGGCTTAAAAGCTCCAGTTTTGACAGCTGCAAACTACATTTTTGCCCCTCCCTGCGCACTAGGAGATTTGTCAGTGGATTAAATTGTGTTAATTTGCATGTTTTCAGCGAGCCTCCCTTCCACCTGACCCGCCGTGGCTGGGGAGAGTTCCCAGTCCGGGTCCAGATCCACTTCAAAGACCCCCGCAACAAACGCATCGATATCATCCACCACCTGAAGGTGAGCTCTTCTGTGCCACCGGTCTCTGTACCATTCCACCTGAAGGTGAGCTCTTCTGTGCCACCGGTCTCTGTACCATTCCACCTGAAGGTGAGCTCTTCTGTGCCACCGGTCTCTGTACCATTCCACCTGAAGGTGAGCTCTTCTGTGCCACCGGTCTCTGTACCATTCCACCTGAAGGTGAGCTCTTCTGTGCCACCGGTCTCTGTACCATTCCACCTGAAGGTGAGCTCTTCTGTGCCACCGGTCTCTGTACCATTCCACCTGAAAGTGTGCTCCTGTGGGCCACCCATTTCAGTCATTTCCCACCTGACATCTGACTGCCTTTTTACCGCTTCTCAATGACATTCAGTTCTGTTCAGTATGCTTTATTGCCATGAAATACATACAGTGAATATTGCCAAAACATTATCTATTACGTATAAAAAAGACATTTCAAATAGTGAAAAACACACTTAGATGAAAGAAGTTCATTATTAACTGAATTGTAATATTTCCAAGTTGAACAGATAGTGCATTGTATTGTTTATCTGTACAGTGGTTATTTTCTTACCAACATACCAACTGAAGTTTGACCACCTTTGTTCAACTGTTCGCAATAATCTACCGCCTGGAGGTGGTCTCAGTAATGTGCCACCTCGTTTATACTGCTGGCTTCAGTAATATAGGACACTATCTGACGTTGGGGCACCTTTTGTACCACCTCCTTGTTGTTGCTCCTCTCAGTTCCTGTGCTTACTGCTATTTCCACCTTACCTGTGCTGTTATCTATCTGTTCAAAACTGGCCACAATTAGGAATAATGCAATCATTCTAATAGATTTTAATTGTTCTGCTTAGTAGACGTCTGTTTCCATGGCGACTTGCCTTCTTTTGACGGGTGCTTTTCACTCAGGCTGTGTGGGTTAAGTACCCTGTACCGTGGCCCACCCGACAATCATATCCTTCACAGTTACATTCCTTCACCCTTACGAGGCATCGTCATGTAGCAGCTTGACTTGGTTTAGCTCCCTGCGTTGTTTAGTGTACTACGTATCTCACTATAAAGATACATTCATAAATGGAGATCAATTTGAATATGTGAAGCATGCAAATGTTATCCTGCTTTCAGTTACATTTTGGTTAACGTACGCCTTATCGGACGAGCGGGAGACTTGATTGTGGCTGTCAGCCAGCACCGGTGTTGCCACACTCTCGGTTCTGAACTGGTGGTACTGTAAGAGCCTTCTGCCTTGGCGTTGGAGTGTTTGTTGGGGAGAATGGTGCAGATGTAAGTGTGGACAGGGACTGCTCAAAGCTGTAATTGAAACAGGATGTCAGATGTTATTACAAACCTCTTTATTTACGTGTCAGAAGGCTGGGGATTGCTCACTGTTGACAACTGGTAGTCTGCCTTTGCCTGCAGTGCTTTCTCATTTTTCTTTTAGCTCAAGTGACAGGCAGCACAAAGTATATTAGGACCCATCGCCCCAAATCAACATTCCCTTCAGTCTTTGCTAGTCTGTGTTAGGTGTACAGATGTTTTGAATAGATGAAAAAAGAAAAATTTTGAATGTATTTGTACACTTTTGTTTTTTGGCTCAAAGGTCCCATTGGCTTGCGGTCGAACACCACAGTAGCGTCTAATGAGGGGCACATAGTTCTTTTTCAATAAAACACATCTTTTAACACTTTCAAGGGTATGTTTTTTTGGAATTTTTTTAAAAGATTGTAAGTCAGTGTTCTAGAACGCCATTGTTTTTAGTTACCAGCAGTGATTATGACATCAGCATTCGAGTTCTCAGTTAAGAACATTCTCATCACATACACGTGATCTTACACATTAAAGGGTTAATAATATACCAATGCACGGGGGCTTTTCAGGTCCGTTTATGTAGAAGGCCACCATTACAGTCCTCCTGATAGCTGATGCCAGCAGCTGACGCCCTCTCATTTTTGCGTTCTGCCTCGGCACAGTTTAACGAGCGCGACTCTTGTTTCCGCAGCTGGACAGAACCTACACGGGCCTGCAGACGCTCGGCGCTGAAACGGTAGGCTGTCCACTCCCTGGTGCCTGACTGAGTCATGCGAGCAACAAGTGGCACCAGTGTGCCGGAATTAATCATTAACTTTGCGCAGCGTACTGTACGCGCCATATGAGCCTGCTGAAGAGGGCATGTTCTGCTTCTGCTGCTGGCGTCTGGCTTAAGCAGAATGCTTCACAAATATGTTTTCAGAAATATACTGATGAATCATTGTATTGATAAATATCGTATGGCCTGCACAATTTGCACAAAATGGAACCTTGGACATGTAGCTTAGGCCTGGAAGGGTCTGTGATCCTACAGTACTGCCCCCAGTTGTAATTGTTTAATGGTAGTCATTTCTTAGAAATACTGGTGCTGCCATTGTAAATCATCTGCTGATTAAATTCTTGATACTGGGCATGAATTCTTGTGGAGAAAAACCTATGCATCTGTGTTTTCACAGAGCTGCAGGTAAAATCACTATGCTTAAAAGTATTCCACAACCAAGTCTTAACTATGGACTTGACATTATTTTGATGCAGCCCCCAAACATTGCTCTGCTTTTGCCTATTATGCACTCCCCAGGTGTGTGTTCAATTTGTAGTTGCTGATAGGAAATTATGTTCCGATATGCTTAAAGCGCAGTCAGAACTTGCCCACATCCTACTGTGGACCTCATCTCCCATGAGCACCACTTGCTGTTAATGCCCGTTGCCATATTTTCCGTTGGCTAGTGGATACCTGTCAGCACATTTATAGCTGAAGCCTGAGAGTTTGACACGTCTCACGCCTTTTCTCAACCCTCTATGTATGTTCGTAAGGTTGTGGATGTGGAGCTGCACCGAAACTCTCTGGGGGAGGACTTGGTCCCCTTTCCCTCCTCCTCGTCCTCCCAGCAGACGAGCGCTGTCCACGCCCCGGGGTCCTCCTCTGGCCCCGCCCAGACGCCCGGGCCCTCCGCACGGCTGCCCGCCTCCCCTGTACGCCACGCCCCGGACGCCCACGGCGTCTTGGAGAAAGGTGTGCGCCATGGCTTTGCCATATTCCTTTAGCAATAACGTTAACATTTCTTTTATTCTGTGTACATCATATTGCCAAATGGGAAATTGTGTGTCAATTTAAGTACACAAATGTAGTTCATTCATCATTTGCCTGATCTGCAGTATGAAAATGAGTAGTACTAGACCAAGTAATTAAGTGTCAACAGGAAGTAGAATCAGGTACTACCTACCTACCTACCTTTCTGTGCTGTTTCACAAATATAGACAGCATTTCACCAATGACCCATTAGCTCAAGTACAGAGTTGTTGGTAAAATTCAATTTCTGTATGTACTGAATTGACATAGTGACACATCAAATACTTGAGGACATTGTTTCACTGGGGAATGAATGGAATGCTGCCCAGAAGAAAACTTCCTGGATGAGTGACAAAATCAGGATCTTCGTAGGCGTAACACAGGAAAAAAAGTTCTAGGACAGCTTGAAATATGTCAGCCTGAGCTGATGGATCGAAAGATAAAAAATAGCCATCTAAAGATAGGGATTTCGTCCAATTCTTTTACGTAAACCTATATATAATGATGAGTGTTCAGCCATCTGTTAGATTATTGATCAGTTGTTTGCTTTTATGACCAACATTAAACATGAGATTAACCCACCAAACTTTATTGTTTGGTCTTCAAGTCAGAGAGTAATTGAATCACAGTTTTTAAAGTGATAAAACATGACTGATAACTCCACAGTTGTTAGTGGTGTGCCAGGATTGAGTTGAATGTGGAAGGAAAATGCAGTGCCCCATTTTTGGGGATGTTACACTCTCCTGTGAAGTGGCATGGGATTCCTTCTTTCCTTTATCCTTTAATCCCTGTATGTTGATAAGGGAGCATTTATATTGATTCCTGTAATTAAGTGTGTATTTTTATCGTTTCATATCACGGTACCGTACGAAACGATAAAAATACACATTTAATTACAGGAATGGGCTTTCTGCGAAGGCGGATACGAGGAGACGATTTGAACATGAAGCGATGGCTGAGAACAAATGAGAAGTTAGTTTCACCATCGTAATCGACGGACAGCTTTTCACTGAAGGCTGAGCAGCCAGAAGCGTGTGCTGTTTGCCGTAGCGTGGAACAGCTGGGAATGAGGCTGGTCCGAGGGGCTGGCTGCTCAGAGCGGAGCTTCGTTAGCGACAGGCTAACCCGGCGGCTTCCCCCGGCCGCCGCCTTCACGTCCGTCTCCCTGTCACCCTCCCCAGGCTGTGCGATTAAGACCGAGGCTGGCCGAACCAGCGCCTACGACCCCCTCTCCACGGAGCGCACGCCGTCCCGGCCCAAAGTCACGGAGAAGATCACTCTCGGTTCCCACGGCAACTCCGCTTTCCAGCCAATTACAGCTAGCTGCAAGATCGTCCCGCAGGGGCAGGTGCCCAGTCCTGCGGAGTCTCCCGGGAAATCGTTTCAGCCAATCACAATGAGCTGCAAGATCGTTTCAGGTACCGCTTTGGTGTGGATTAAAAATGTTTTGTCTCTTGTCTAGAGTAGCCATAATAAAATAGGAAAATACAAATTTAACTGAGAATTGTTATACAAACAATTACCAAGGATTTCTCTTTTGGGGGAGAGAACACATGCGAAGACCTTGTGGACGCACCATGCAATGTATGTGTATGAGGTGTAAAAGGGCGTAAGATCCCTGGACTCAGCTCAAGTTGTCATCAGCACTTTTTTACCCAACACCTGCAGCTTTGCTGTTGTTTCTGTTTGGCTCCAGGCTCCCCCATCTCCACCCCCAGCCATTCGCCCCTTCCACGAACCCCCACCTCCACCCCTGTGCACACAAAGCAGGGCGCCTCTGTCATCAACAACCCCTACATCATTGTGGACAAGCCCGGGCAGGTCATCAGCATGGCCTCTGCTGCTGCCGCTGCCGCCTCCTCCGCAGGTACGCTGCTGCCCCCTACTGGTAGCTCAGCTCAGCACACCACCTCCCACTCCCCTTACAAGTGGTATTAAAAAAAGGCACTACACAACCAACAACAGCCATATTAGTAATGACAGGAATACATTTCCAAGTGAATTTATTAGGCTGCCCAAGAGTAATAGTGTATTTTTTTAACTTAATTGATTCAGACAAATCAGTTTCTGCCTTGAACAAACATTTCAGTATGGTGTAACATTTCTGTTTCGCAAGCAGCTATGATGTGAGTTAAGCCACAGCGCTTACTCATGCTGGTGTCACTGTCTCAGCCCTGATCGGTTTGCTTGGCTTAACAAATCCTGTCCCCTCTAGCGCAATTCTTTCTGCAGCAACAGGCTTTTCTGTGGCAGACTTCCACTGCAGAAGGGAGGGAGAGGGAGAGAGGAAAATGGATGGAGGGAGGGAGGGGGAGAGAAATTGATGAATGCCACTGTACCAAGGCTTGCGGCATGAAAGAGTGGGTGTTTTTTTTTTTTCGGTTATGAGGAATTGCGCAGTGTGAATCCAGACCCTCGGCCTGAGGCTGAAGCTCAGGAAGCCCCTCCCTCCCTAGCCTTTAGCCCCCATCGGCCAGCTTCCCCCCCCCCCCAACCCCTCCCCCTCCGCCCATACCTGACTAAACATCATGCTTTAATGTGAAGCTGTCATGTGTTGTGACGTACGGTGAGATGGCAGTATAAGATCAGTTTCCATGGTGACGAGGCTGCTGTGCTCAGCGGTCGAGTGATGCGGAGAGATTAAGGGGTGGATGAATAAGTCTGCAGAGGAGGAAGATCAGGAAGGTGTGTGTGTGTGTGCGTTTGCGTGCGTGTGTGCGTGCGTGTGTGTGGTTTGGGGTTGGAAATCAGTGAATCCACAGTACTATTAGCTGCAGTTAACTCCACATTGCTTCAAGTGACTCGACATTCCCATACATCACATCTCCCAATTTCAGCCTCCTGCCTCCCCTCTCAATACTCACAGTACCAGGGAAATTGAAAGCTGCTGGAGGTTAATACATTTATTGCAGTCATTCATTTTGTGGTGTGCTCCAGGGAGCCGCCGCTCTCGTATCTCTGGCGCCACCGTGTGGCCGCTGATAATGGGTGTCACTGGGTTCCTCCCGCAGGGAGCCCGACGGCGAAGCAGACCACTGCTACCCAGGGCCAGGGCACGAGGTCTCCGGCCCCGAAAATGCACGCCAGCAGCTTCCTGTCGTCCGGGGTGAAGGTAAGGTTCCCACAATGCTCTGGGCCTGGCTGCGCGTCCACGCCTGGAGACGGCACACATTGCATAACCTTGACCTTAGCAAGGCCTCGGGAATTCTTCTAGAAATTTCACACCTTTCTCCTAGTGACAACAACAGCTAAAGCAAAGTTTTATATTAACATCTCAAAAGAAATGCTTCCCCATCATATCAGTGAGGTTTCAAGGTCTACCCTCCATGTTTGCATAAAACATAACTGCACAAACTGTTGTGCCAGCAAACAGAAGTTAGTAGCTGCAGTTTTACAGACCTGAAGTCTCCTTTGAATGTCTTTCCACGCTTTTGCTCTTTATCAGCCCTCATTGGCTGATTGACGTAGCCCAGGCAACCGTGCTGTGTTTGACACAATGGTGTGTCACGTGATGCTTAATGCCACTCTCTTGCTTCGGGCTACCTTCTCAGTCTCATAGTAAAACAGGACGCAGTGCCTTCTGCCACTGGCCTTGTGTGATTTTCATTTTGTTTACCAGCCACAGACAGCTTTTGTGTGGAGCGCTCAAGACAAAAAAAAACACACTCTAGCCCCAGGGAAAGCTATTGTGAGCTAGCTGCCCGTCTGACTGACTCTGCATATTTACAATGGAAGGGAATTCTTATATCAGAGCATTTGTATTGTTTGCTGGTGGATTAGATTATGTCTTTCTTTCCACTTAAGCTGACTTCTTTGTCCCTGTCTTGAACAGCTACTCCCTGCTTAATCCCACATATAAATAAAACGGAGCTCCTTGGACGGTTACCGTTTACTGTCTTCTCTGGCAGGTCAGGTGTTGTGCAGTTCTCTGCGTGCAGTAGCCCCTGGTTTCTCTCTTATTCTGTTTTTGTATTATTGCTTTGTGCCAGCGCTTTTGTAAGCCCGGTGACAGACCCGGTTAGCGCGGCTCTGTCTTGGCATGTACGTCTGTGCTCGGAGGCTGTTGCAGGTTCCTGGATGCTGGCTGGGAAGGCTGGCTTCAGGGGGAAGGGGATTGATTGCTTTGCAGTAAACTGGCTGAGTCCTGCCGTGAGCCGGTTCTCAGTTCTCCTGATACACTCCCTACTGCTCATCGTGCAGTATAGTTTTAAACTATACACATGATTCATTTTCATTTAAAACACCGCAACTGTTAGTCCTGCCAGAGATGTACTGCAACTGTGGCAAATCAGCTTCAGTTTGGAGTGCTATGTGTTAAAGTCAGTGCTGTTGGAGCAGAGACAGCTTATGTGGACACCTTCCTCTTACTAAGGCTTAGGAAGTTCACAAAGAAAATGAATCACTGTGCTGGCGCTGTATTGATGGCATTTAATCTATTTTACTCTTTTCAGCCGAGTTTGTATTGCGGTCCTCGCATAAGACTTGAAAAGCACTTGGCTCTTTGCGTGGTGATTTTCTCGTATTCAACCCCACCTTCATATCCAGTAATGACTAGGTGCATGTTCAGAATTTAATAATCCTGCAAGTCAATGTTTTGAGGAATGTGCAGGGCTGTTTTTTATGCTTTGTTTGGAATGGTGCAGATAGATGTGTGAATATTGATATAGATCTTCAGTCTTCAGCATCTTTGAAATAATATTCTAATAGTAAAGGAGATTGGAACAGAGAAGGATATGAGTGAGTAAGTGAATAAAATGTATGTATGCAGGAGACCTTTTGATAAATATGTGTTAGTGTTATTTTAAAAATAATCTATAAAATACAATTTTTAAGAGTAAGTGAAAATATTTCTCAGTTTATTTATAAATAAAAAATATTTCAGTACTTTATTTTTTGCAGGATCAATATCCAAGCATTAAAACAGATATTTGCTTTATTTGACCAGATTTATTCGATTGCTTTTTGGAAGAATTGGTATTCACAAAATTTCAGATGCATGTTGTGTGTTTGTGCATGGGTGTGAGTGTGTGTGTGTGTGTGTGTGCACGTGTGTATAAACACAAAAACGTGAACACACATATACAAGAATACACACACAAAGCGCCAATAGCCAGATCACTGGAGTCACATGACCTCTGATGCGCAGTGCATTCTGTGTTTCTGAAAGACAGGATCTTTTCTGTACCCCGTCTCTGGCATCGTCTTCAGATATTTGTGGGTGGAGCCGCTTGGGTGGTGCGGTGCGCTCTCTCCCCGTCTCCACCCCCTCTTTATTAACACCGATATTAATAGCCCGCCGGAGTGCTATCTTGGGCAGATCTGTGCACTGGGAAAGCTGTTTAAGTGGGACGATACTCTGCAGTGTTGTGCAGCCACTGCAGAAAGTGCCGCACGCACACACACACACGCACACACAGGGCTTTCATTGCTATGGCCTTGGAGGCTCCTCAGAACACACACACACACGCACTCATATACACACAGCTGCATGCACTTATGTACACAAACGCACGCAGGCAATGAAGTGACACACACACACACGCCCTCTAAAAATGCTGAGACAGATCGCTGAGCTTTTAAAGATGCCAGTATATGCTAATTATTCAGAATTACAATGCAGTATCCTGTTGAACAGCTTAACGGGATTTATTCTGGCAGTGGCTAGTATGGGGTGCAGCCAGAATGGTAAAACAATTCTGCTGTAGTAATGCTTTAATGAGCTTCAGCTTCATGTAGTTAAATACAGACACCGGTCCCACTGGCCTACTCTACCTCTTCCTCTGGTGATGTACCCTTGATGGTCATTCAGATGTGTCATAGAACTGTCATCATCGGGGAACTGCTCTAAATTCTGATTGTACAGCGAATGTTTTGGATCAAGAAATTTGCTGAAGGCTAACTTTGAAATGCTCTGCACGATCTTTAATGTACTTCTCAAAATTCTTTCCTTCCTTCTCTCCCAAGTTTTCTGCAGTCATTTTCAGTCACCGTGCTCATTTTTACAGTCTCTGCTGCTCAGTCCAGAGACCGCAGGCAAGCGCACGCTCTCCTCCAAAATTCATGACGTGAAGCTGCTGCTTTTTTTTCACACTGCAGTCCACACTGAGTTTTCACAGAGATGAGATAAGAAGAGGAAGACCCAATGCACAGCTTTAGCAAGCTGGCAGCTGGGAGGCAGTTCAGTAAAAAATGAAAAAGCCCTCAGTGAGACTATACAGAGGTTCAGAGCTTTCATGTTAAGCCCTTATTGGGGAGAATATGTTCAAAGGGAAACTGTGCCTGTTGTGGGCTGTTGCCACGCCTACCGGTTGTGCGGGCGCACACGCCTGGGCTTTAGCTGGCTTTGAAAACGTAGCTTCTTTCTTCGTGCCTGACTCTTAACAGCTCACCTGGGACGCGCTAAACCAAACTGGCAAGTGCTCCTGGGATCTTGCATAGCACGGGTGCGGTCCTGCGGTCAGCCTCCAGTCACCTGACCCTGTACGTTCTGGGCTGTGGTCCGGGATCGCACCGTACCGTCTGCATGGCTTTCACCGCTGGCTTGTGAGAGCTTACGCAGGGGAGTCCGCAGTCCGTGTCCGGGACCGATTTGGTCCCATCTGATTGGCCATCGTTTTTGATGCACCTGCAACCAGGGCATTTCTACTAGCAGTGCCTTTCGACGTCAGAACGAGGAACTCCATCTTTGCTGAAACATAATAATGATTTGACGCCAATTACTGTAAATTCATTTATTTAATGGAACAATGAATTTTCACTTGATGCCTGTGAACCTGTGTTACAGTTAGCGGGCCTTTAGGGAACTTATGTGACTCATTGCTGTTTTGCAGTGTATGAAAATGAAATATCTAAGAATATGCTTTGGACCTGTGTGTGCTCATTAAAGACATTAATCTTCAGATATGATGAAATAGTGTGAAGGAAGGAGCGGGCAGCCACCTGGGGCCAGCCAACTCAGTTCAGCGAGTTTAGCTTGCGGAACAAACAGAATTAGACAGAATTCACTTCAGCTTTCAGAGGTCACACTCTGCTCCTCTTCAGAGTTGACCTCACAGGGTGCTACAGATGGGTACCCTGAATGCCTGCTGCCCACTCTGGCATACGTCAGTCACCCAGAGAGAGGGCGAGCCCTTCCTGTTAGCGGTAGAGGAGAGTACCTGGGCGCATGGCCTTTGGGTCAGACTGACCGCTCCCAGCAGGGCGTGCTTTGCCCCGGGTGGGCCCTGGGCTAAGAAATGCTCCACCTCCCAGAGCTTTGTGACGAGGCCTGGCCAAAGTCTTTGAATATCCATGACATGGATTTGTCCTTCCGAATCCGTTTCTCCTCCTAATTTTCAGTTACTTGTCTTTTTGGGCTTCTTGATCCAATAACCAATATTTTCTTTGCGTGTTTATTTTTGCATTTTGAATTGAGCTTTTACTTTGTAACGATTGCAGTGTAATTGTACAAGTCTATAAAGTGTGGTTTAAAATCATTTGAACCAAACAGGAAAGCACTGGGGTGTTTTTTCCCCCCTTTGCAGTCATGTTAAGCTTGCTTTGTCCATCAAGTGGAGATGCTATTATTTGGTGTTTAAACCTGCCAGAATCTAAAAGCCATAAAACAGTAGAAATGAAATACAGGACGTCTCAGGGCAGCAGTTGTGTGGAAGGGTTCAGCGCTGACAGCGATGATCGATAATGTTTTACTTGTGGTGTTACGGTGGGTCGGCTATAATGAACGCCTCGTGGGCACTGGGGCGCTCTTGCATGCCGTTACTGAAAGTCTGTGTGGATCACCGTCCTCCGCAGGTCATCATAAAGCAGGAGCCGGGGGAGGTCCTCTCCCAGCCGCCACAGCAGCAGCAGCAGCAGCAGCAGCAGCACCAGGCGCAGCAAATGCTGGTTTCCACGGCAACGCCCCAGCAGTCGGCCGGGCAGCAGTTTGTCGCAGTGAAGGGCGGTCACATGATAGCCGTGTCGCCTCAGAAGCAGGGCGCCGGCGCCCCGGGAGCCACAGCCAGCAAGGTGTGAAACCCCTCCCCTCCCCGCCCACCTGCCTGTGTGGGGTCGAAGATGATTGGATAAACTCACATATCCCTGAGTCTCTTTCTCACAGCAATGGTTTTAAATAGTTTGTTGACACTGTTGTTTAACATTGAAGCACGATGACCCTCCAGTTTGTCGCGACAGAGTGCTCACATTTCCCACGATGCACCTCTGCAGGTGGTGGGCATCCCGATGGGCTCGGCCCTGCAGTCGGCGGTGAAGCAGGTGGCCATCAGCAGCGGGCAGATCCTGGTCGCCAAGTCCAGCCCCAGCGTCTCCAAGGTGATGGGGCAGAAACAAGTGATCGCCCAGGGCGTGGCCAAAGCCATCGTGAGCGGCTCCAGCATCGTGGGTCAGCAGGTGCACACCGTCACCAAGGCGACAAGCTCATCTACAGGAACCACCAAGACCGGAGGTCAGGGCTCAGGTAATGCAGTGGACACATAAGAATATCCTGTGATTCCATAGGTTTGCTCCTTACAGAAATGAAACAGAGAAAAGAGGCTGTGATTAACTAAATATCTGTCACACAAACAGTCCCTGGCACGAACACCATTCCTCAGATGTTACATTTTATTCCACGCTGCTGTTAGATGCAGTTTTTTGCTCAGTACATTTTTAACTGAATTGGCTGAGAGGACAAGCCCGGTTCCCTGTAAATAGGATGTGATGGTGTGATTAGGAGGCGCGCCGCTCTCCTCTCCTGCTGGCGTGTGTGTGAACAGCGCGCAGCCTGACGCTCCTCCTGGGAGGAGGCATCTGGTAGATGGAGGCCGCATCGCGGGAGGTGGCTAACGGCTAATGAGAAACCTGGGTTCCCATCATGAGCGGAGCTGGCGCTGAGGTCCCAGAGCCTGAGCTGCTGGAGGAAGGCTGGCAGGCAGAGAGGAAGCAGTCTGATCACTCTGGAGTTCACATCCCAGTAGCCCCCTAAAGCATTGCATTAAAGCAGACACAAATTAGCTTGGAACTTCTTTACTTTTCAGCAGCGTAGAAGTCGGCACTCCCCCGCAGCTGCTAAGAAACATCATTATTTGTGGAACCTCGCAGGTTTCAGTTTGGTTGCTGCTGTGATTTTCTGATTAATAAACCACCAGATACATGTTTGGGGAAAAGCCACACGGCAGGGTTTCTTTATTGCTGGGAAATTTTTAACATTACAACACCTGAGGCCATTTGTGTGTTTGTGTGTGTGTGCGCGCAAAAGAATCACTGTTTGCTTGTGTGTTCGCACATATGCGTATTCCAACACTTGGCGTGTGAATGTATGTTTGTGTTCGCAGTTTGTGGCTTCTGTTTCGTTTGACTGTCGTCATTCATTAAAAAACCAGACTGAGCCACGCTCTGAAGTAGACAAGACAACAGGATGTCACATGGAGGGTGGCGGGTGACCTCGGCGCAGTGACAGCCTCCCACTGAGCGGCCCTTTGTGCTCTTAACAAGAGCCGGACTGAAACGATGAGGGCGTCGACCTAGAGGGGGGCGGGGCTTGAGGCTTCTGAGCCCCTGCAGCAAACCGGGTTTAGAAATGGTCCTGTCCCTCACTGATTGGCCAAGCTGCTCCCTCTGAAGGGTACAGCAGTACCTAATTTCACCACCAGGTGGCGAGAAGGCCTGCTTGGCAGTGTCCTCAAAGTGCCTTTTTTGCATGATCAGCAGACATCTTTGTTCAGTGGATGAGCATACAGTAAGCTGAGTAATTGTTGGCTGGAATTTGCACCAATGTATTTATCATCTTCTATTTGGAATAATTTAGACATTTTTAGACTTCCACTGATCCATCCGTGAGGCAGAACTGAGTACTTATTTTATCCCTGTTCTCTTGTAAAGGTAACACTGCAGTATTGTAACAGAACAACCATAGTAGCATGAACATCCAAGTATTGTAACAGTACCACAGGAATGCAGTAGCCGCAGTAGTGTAACGTTAAGGTATATGTTATGCTAACGCAGTGATATTTAACATTACTGTGTGGACTTTCATTTTGGCATGGCATTGTTTTACTCTTGGTCCCCCCTCATCCTCCTCAGTGAAATTGAATAGGTTTTGACATCACGGTTCATTTAACAGTGAGGTGATTGTCAGCCTCTTTGGCAGAGTGCTTTTTCTGAAGGTCTAAATCCTGCTGCTCTTTTATAGGCCACCATAATGGTAGTCATCACCACTTCTATCAAGGCTGGTTGGATAGATGGCCCTGCTGATGCCAAATTCCTCATCCATGGCATTACAGTCTAATATCTTTACTGGCATTGTGTTCATCCATATGGGCATGTTAATAACACAGTTTCTGAATCTGTATTTCTGTTCTGCAGTTATGGCTACACTCCAGCTGCCGGCTAACAACCTGGCTAACCTGGCCAATCTGCCTCCCGGCACCAAGCTCTACCTGACCACCAACAGCAAGAATCCCTCAGGCAAAGGCAAGCTGCTGCTCATCCCCCAGGGGGCGATATTGCGCGCCTCCAATCCCTCAGGTAAGCCCTGCTGTCTCCCCTCCACCCTGACCCCACCCAAAGAAATTCTGTCCAACTGCTGTATGGGGACTTCCCTTAGCCTTACACTGAGCTCCTTGCTCTGTCAGAAGGCACAACCCTAGAAACTTGACAATACATCTGGAGCTTAGCACCCCCTCCAAAAGATCGACACCAGTCTTCCAGTCAATTAGTATGAATCTAGAGCTCATCCTTAGAGAAATAAAATGTACTGCAGTGTTGAAATGAAAATATACCGCATTCAGTTATTGCAGTGTATGCCACGATCAGATTTTGCAGTATATTTTTTAAAAATTCACATTGGTGTGAAATGTATTTATCATTATATTTTACACACATTCCAGCAGCAGTATATTGCCTTACTGCTTAGATTATGAAAAGGCCAGGAGAAAGCAAGATATGGAACTAAATCCCTTAACTTGGTTTAGGATGGTTGAAGTGTGTGATATAAGTGTGCGCAGTCCCATGGTTTGGATGTGATGGTGGAGGCTCTGCGCCCCCCTCTCCCCCCCCTCCCCCCCCACAGGTCAGCAGGCTCAGAGCGCCTCCTCCGTGAGCACGGGGAGCTCCCAGACTCTACCCAGTGCCACCTCCACCAGCAGCAGCAGCACCAGCACCACCAGCAGCAGCACCCTGCCCTCCAACCTGTCCTACACCTCCTACATCCTCAAACAGACGCCCCAGGTAAACCACACAGAGGCTGAATGTGGGTCCGATGCTGCCATCTTCAAACTGCCTACCACCCTTATGTGCTGTACTGTACCCTGTACATACGGTGTTTTTCATTTTTTACTTCAGTCAGTATTAAATGCTTGTTCACATAGTTTTATTGACCATTTGACATCATTATTAATTGAGTTTCTAAACCCTGCTTGAATTACCCAGTGATTAATTGCAATTGTTAATTTTCTGGAGATACATTATTTACACAGAGTGAACTTTCATACAGGGCTTTATAATTGGTTAACAAGATGAGTTATTGAAATAGTTTGCCTAATGAGTCACGTGACCTTTGAACGTGATCTAAATGTAAACGCACACCTCTGGTTCGAGCTGTATTGAGTTATTGCTCTTTCTTCACTTCAAATCCCACTCCCAGTACACAGTTAGCATGTGCTGTAATTACCTGTAGCTGCGAATAACCTCTGGCTAATGAACCAGTCCTCTATCTCCTCCCTAACTAACCTCATCTTACAAGCACTTCAGCCTAGTGGAAGGAAGGATGATTACTGCATGCTGCTCATACTCTTTTCAGAGTGTTTTTGCATTCAGTCTAACAAACACTGTGAGCCACTGATTGTGTGAGCTAATGCATGTCATTATACAGATTTTCCAGTCTGCTCCTTAGACTCTTGTATCTACAGGGGTTTCTTCTGTAGGTCAGTAAAAGGATATTGAGGAAAAAAAGGCTTTTATTCTGTTGATTGTTTTTGAAATTTTAATGGTTTTTAGATTTAGATTTAGATTTCAGGTTTGGCTCATTACACTTTTCTCCATGCCCTCTCCAATTTCTAGAGCTGTTTTCAGCACACAGTATTTGCACATTTGCTGCACTTGGGACTGATAAATAGATGAAGTCCCTCTTTCTATCAATGAGTCCACTGATCAAGTATAACCTCTCTCTGAGGTAGAGGTATGTGATAATATCACGGTCACACCAGTGTCAGCAGATAATGGCTTAAAACCAACTTTTTAGCCGATATGATGAGATTATGGTTGATTATTACGGGCTAATATGTTGCAATGTTCATGTGCCTGAGGAGACTAATTTGATATGCTGCTGATGCTCTAAGTTCAATTCGGATGCCATGCTGAAAAAGAAGCCAAATTTGAGCAATCTTATTTGTTATTTATTTTTTGATTTATTTTTTGTATTATTAGATTCTTCCATCCAAACTTACGTGCAAAGCTATATGGAGTTTCAGTAGCTGTCTGGGCTCATCCACTCTGCTAAATAATAAAGTTTTCAAATTGAAATATTAGGTTATATATAGTAAAAAAAACTTTCCATCATAATATGTGTACTTGTGTATATGTAAACTTGGCTGCAGATTGCATTTGTGCTCTATTGCAGAACAGGGAGGTATGGCTATTGGCAAAATTCTGATATTAACCCCAGAAATTCCATATCATGCACCCCTGTTCTAAAGGCATTGCTGCTGCTCAAATTCAGGATAATGAATGCAGTAGTTATCTGAGAACAGATCAATATGTGTCGCAAGACCTAAAATATTTAGAAATCCTTTGCTTAGGATTGCTCATTGCGTTTAGAGAACTGCAGTTCTTGTTGCAACAGAAACTAGGTCTCCCTTCCCACGAGTTTGGGGAGCTTTAAAGTAACACAAAATTACTGTGAAATCAGGTCACGCATTAATACCTTTGACTGAAGTTTTATTTATATTTTTTTTAAATTTTCCTTCTGTATTCATAGGCATTCAGACAGCCACAGCCAGTCTCATTTTCACCATCATTTAAAAAAAACAAAAAAAACAATACCAATTGTTGTTGCCAATAGGACAAAGAGCATAAGTTCACTCTTTGTATACCCCATCCTTCTTATAGCCTCCCAGTGCTGTTTAAAATGAGTTGCATTTGTCGGGTTCTGTGCTGCCCCCTATTGACTGACGCCCACATCTGCCTCTCCAGGGGACGTTCCTGGTGGGCCAGCCGACGCCGCAGGGCGCGGGGAAGCAGGGGGCGAGCTCGGCCAGTCACAGCGCGTCGTCCCCGGCAACCATCACGCAGCAGGCCATCCGGGTCACCGCCGGGCAGAAGGCCGCCATCCTCGCGCAGGTACCGCCTCCCGCCCACCCCGGCGCCATGGAAACCGCTCAACCGGGCCGGTCGCTGAGTCACAGCGGAACAGGAGACAGATGGTCTGAAGTCACCCTGCTGCTGGCTGCAGTCTGTTTTAGAGGCTTGCGGCAGAACCTCATGCCCCTGTGTTGTGCTGCTCAGTGCTTGTGCTGCGTTAGCCATGTGAAACGCACTGAGCCCGTGCGACTGTGCGGTTAGTGCTGAGCGAGAGAATTCGGTGAGTGAGAGACATTCAGGGGTTTCTGTGGTTGCTTCTCATTGTTTGTTTTTCTACAGTCAATACAGGGCCACATGACTGTACTTTTTATGGAGGAGGATTTGTTGTTATTTCTAATCTTGAAAAGAGTTCCTCTGCTCCATGGAAAAAATTATGCGCTGGGGAAATGGATTGCGCCGGTTATCATTTGTGTTGTCTAACACAACCCATCAGCCTCAAAGCCCATCCCCCACCCCCGCACTACTCAAAAAAACTGGTCCTGCGCTTGCTGCAGTGCACCTGTCACACAGCTCAGGAATTCCGCCTTTACTCAGCTTCAGCTGTCTCTCTGAATCCTTCCGAGTCCCCTCGGGGAGATAAACTGGGCGTAATTTCTGCCGCCATTTTGGATCTGAACTTTCCTTTCCGCTTACTCCAGCCGGGTCCGGCATTACGCAACCCGCGCGCCGCAGGGGACTCCTCATGATCGCCGGCCGCGGCCCCCGCCGGTCCGCTGATGTTCGGCCACCGTTTGATCTGACGGGTTCGCTGACCGCGGCGGAGCTCTTGGGTCTGCAGTGCTCCCTGTGCCCTTTCTCTCTCTCTGCTGTAAGGACCTTACTCTCAAACAGCTGCTGTGTCTGTGCTCTGTCTCCGCGTACCCGGAGCTCCCTGTTCCTGTTCCTGTACGGGGTCGCTCCGCAGTCCCCGTGCGGTCACAGACAGAGAAAACCCCGCCTTCGCCCCCCCACCCCTCCCCTCCCAAATCCCCCACTCTGCCGTTGTCCGCTGCAGCGAGGGTCTGTTTGAGGACACGCCCGAGCCTCGGCTCTGCTTTTAAAGTTGAGGGGAGGACGGGCCCCGAAATCTCCCTGACCTACGCGGATTCCTCCCCGGCGCGAGGCCGCTCGGTGTTTCACGATGATTAATGCGGCGCTCTGGCACTTTAACGGCGGACCTCGCCGCTCTACCTGTATCTCACTGCCGCGGGCCCGCCGTATTTCTCAGAGCCACCGGTCTTTGGTAACCTTGACGTTTTTAGCTTTCCCCGTGTGCCGGACGCTTTCAGCTTTGGTTTGATTCACGACTGTACTTCTGCTTTCACGTGTGCTACTTGAGTCATGAGCTGGTGAAATGAAGGAAAATCAGAAAAACCTTAATGACTCAAATGTCCTTTGTGTAGTACTTTGCCATGTTATTTAAAAAAAAAAAAACCTTTAAACCAATTAAAAAGTAATGTCACAGTACTTAACATAGTCACTAATGAATAATATGTACCGACCTGTATGTGTGTCAGTATCGGGTAGCATGATTGATTGTGCTAGTGTGATGCAAGGCAATGTTGCTTCTCTGAATAAAAATATGAAAACTATGGTATGGTAATTTTGCTTCTAGAGACTGTTCGACTCGCATCACTGCATTAATCCATCAACACACATCAGTCTATCAAGAGGTGGTCTTGTTGTCTTTATGCATATCTGCTAGGCAGTGATTGCCATTGTACACTTATTTGCTGTAGTTTTCAACTTGATGATCACTTTGTTACAGACCCTTATTGTTATTCATGTTGGTCCTGCAAGTCATAATTAAGTGTGTGTACCAAATAGATGTCTGGTGTAATAATAATGTTGTGACTGCCTCGTGCGCTTTGATTGACAGGTGGTGGGCGGGTCCCAGGCGTCCCAGGTGAAGCTGTCGGACGGCTCGGTGAAGACGGTGACGGCAGGCCACCTGTCCAAACCCGGCACCACCACCCTGAGGATGACGGGCGGCGTGATCACCGCCGCCAGCACCAGCGTCGCCCCGGCCGCCGTCGCCACGACGAGCTCCGCCCAGCAGGTCAGCCCGGAGCCTGCCAATCGCTCAGCCGCACGTGCGGCGCCGCGTCCCTACGGCAACAGGTTTTGCGGGCGCAGGAATAGAAGCAGTGGAGCGTTCCCCACTCATCGCAGTTTAACGATTGATCCGTGTGGCAGTGCTGGACGGGAACAAACGAGGTTCTGGCGAAGCTCATAGGCTGTTGCCTAGCAACAGTGGCTCCAGCCGCTTCAACAGCAGCTGTGTGCTCTAGAACATCTGGTAGCTGTGTTTTTTACATCTGTTCTGGATGCAGGCTTGGTTGGGACTGGTTCTGCACTCAGAAAACATCCCCATCCAGTCCGGTGATTCTGTGCATCTGTCCACAAACACAGCTGTTAGTGAAGTACTCCCTTTTCTCCACTACAGAGCAGTATATAGTAATTGTTTTGGCATTGCGGGAATCCCCCCCCCCCCCACACCACTCATGATCTGCAGTAGAACTCTGTGCAGAGCTATCTGACTTATACTAAGGCCTGTGTGTGTTTGTTTCTTACTGCTTCTGCTTTGAAGGGGCTTGGGAATTCTAGCCCCTGGTTTGTTATAGACCTTTTTTCTTCTATGAATTTTCCTGGACAGGCTGGGATGGTGGGCTTAACTGGGCAAAGTCGGGTCAGTGGAGCCTCGGTGCTAATGCCCTGATTACAGGACTGCTTTCTGCCTCTGTGCTGAGAGCTCAGACTTTCATTAGAGCAGCGAGGAGCTATATTTATAACTGGACCGCTTATGTAACTGCTGGACTGGCTGGGTTCTGAAGGTGAACTGTCGCAGGGGGCCGTGGAGTTTGCTTGCCTCTCCTGGGGGAGGAGGGGACAGAACCATGGAACGCTGTGTGTGTGTGCGTGTGTAATGTGTAAGATATACGTGGATAAGAGCACAAGTGTTGTGCGACTGTGCAAGCATGTGATTGTGTGTGCTTGTGAGGATGTGTGTGTGTCGAAGGGGGGGTTACGTGTGTGTGTGTGGTGGAGGAGAGGGGTGCGCACGTGTGTATTTGTGTGTGTGGTGAGGGGACGGGTGCATGAGTCTGTGTACGCGTGTATGTTTGTGTGTGAGGGTGGGTGGGTGTGCGCATGCGTGTGTGCATGTGTGTGCGTTCATGAGGCTCTGTGTTCTGCCTGAGCAGTGACTCAGGTGGCACATCATAGTCTCTCCTGTTAGCAGACAGGCTTGTTTTCAGCCAGCGTGTGGAAACACATGCAAGAGCAACACACTGGTATATGCCTGTGTGTAGCCTGCAGTGTCACAAATACGGTTTATCACGGTTAGCATTTCCAGGAGCTGAAGGGTTAAACGTGTAGGCTGTGAGTAGCTTTGGAGTGCGGCCATGCTGTTTCGTGAGTGAGATTGGACCCATAAGAGGGGCTGTTGACAGACAGGGCTGCTTTCACAGAATAAATGTCCTGTGCATCGTTCTCCTTTCTAGTGAAACACGAGTCCCAACCTGTGAGTCTGCTGCGCAGGCAGCAGGGGTTTGGATGCGTGCCGCAGTCTGCACAGTTGAGCCGGTTCATTGTTTCTTACGGGCCTTAAGATTTGGAAATGACACGTTTGATAAGACAGGCTTATGGCACAAAAGCACAGAGTGGCCTTTGATGTTTAACGGCTACGTTTTCGTTTTCCTCTCCTTAGGGAAGGGTTTTCTCCTGCGGGAGTTTGTAAGACGGTATTACGTGTTTCTTCTTTTGAAGAGCTTCCCAAGATTCTAGAGGCGTTCTTAAAATGCTATTATTATTATTATTACATTTTCAAATAATTTTTGATTTGGCCAGCATTGCTCCAAACTGTTTAATTGTACTGACAGAATCCTGGCAAAGAGTCCAGTATTTCATTGTTTCAGAAGCAATCTGTAAATGCATTCTATTAATCGACTGGTCCAGTAAGCCACCCTTTAATGACAGTTCAGAACGAGAAATCCAAGACTTGTTTCGAACTCGTTGGCAGGCACACAGATAAATGAAAATTACACATTCTAATATGTTAAGGTGTTAAATTTGAAATATGAAATGCATAAATTCATACATCAGCTGTTCCCTTTAAATATGGAAAAATTTATATGAAAATTTTCTGTGGTCTCTTCATTTTTTCTAGAGCTACACGCATGCATTGTTGAACCTGAACATTGTGGACACATCATGATGTATTTGAATTACAAAAGGGCAGTGTTTAATTTTGGGGTGTGGACGCAACAGTTTAAGTGAGGGTGGAGAACTGGGACAGGGCATTGGGATGGGCCAGAGGAGGAACTGGGGTGGCACCTCTGCCTCCTACTCAGCAGTCCCCTGCCTGGCCTGGCAGACGGCACTGTCACACACTCTGTGCCAGTGTTTCACACACACACACACACACACAGTGTGAAGGTGAGCAGCCGTGTAACCAGAGCAGGACATTTCAGATGAAAGCATTTTTGCCACAGACCGAGGCCCCCTGTGGTTTAAAACACCTTCTTTAAATTGGAAGCAAATCGTCATTTTTGTTGTTGTTGAGTTATTCCCTGGATTGTTCCCATTTAGCCTATACTGCTGTGTGTAATGTTGGTCCCAGTTTAAAGTCCTGTTCTGGCATAGGATATCTCTGATGTCATTGGTTAACTCTGTGATACTCACTTACAGCAATTCGCTGGACTAGAGCCTTCTTTTGGTTCAGAAGTAAGCTTTCTTCTCTGTAATTGACCTGTTGAAAGTGATGACCGTGCTCCCTGTTTCCCCCAGGCCGCAGAGGGGTCCGGGCTCGGCTCGTGCCCCTCAGTCCCGGGCGCCAAGCCCGTCGTCCAGCACCCGGTCCTGGTGGCAGCCAGCCAGGCGGCGGTCCTCAGCGCGGCCAAGAGCGCCAGCGCCCCGGTCGCCACGACCGCCGCGGCCAAGAGCGCCGCCCCTGCCTCCCTGGTCACCGTGGCCAAGAGCATCAACATGCCGGTCCTCAGCCTGGCCAAGGGGGCGGGCTCGGCCGTGGTGGGCATGCCCAAGAGCGCCAGCCCCTCCCTGGTCACCACCGCCTCCCTGGTCAGCAGCGGGAGCGCTGTGAGCGCCAAGACTGCAGCCACCCTATCAGGTACGTCGCCACGGCAAGGGTGAAGCGCCTTTAAAGTGTGGAACGTTCTGGGGCCACAATGGCGCCCCCTGGAGACAAGAAATGAGTGAATTCAGTTTCTGTTATGTTCATGGGTGGTGGGGTGGAGACTTTGTTGGTAAAATTCCCAGGCCTGGTTTTGGAGAGCCACTGGGTATGCTGCCTTTGACTGTTACTCAGCACTTAAATTCCATAAATGAGAGTTGATAAAAATATTGACTCACATCATTTGGTTTCATGGGTCTGATTTCGTATTGATTGTAAGATGAAAACAGAAGCCAACAGGCCATGTTTCTCCACAACCAGGGTTGGAGACCCATGGTGTGGCTGGTATAAAAGCATGTGAAACTGGTGTGGTGCCAGTGTGACTGACTGTGCCGTGCTCTGCTGTAACGGGGGTGTGTGACTGGGTTCTGCAGGAATGCTGAAGATCCACTCTGGCCACACCAGCAATCAGCAGACCGTGCTCACCATCCCTGCCAACCAGCTGAAGCAGCTGGGCGTGAGCAGCTCCAGCGGAGGGGTCCAGACCATACTCATGCCCGTCAGCAAAGGTAAGGCGCTTCACGGGGAGGCTAACTGGAGCTCCAAATGGGTCCATAAGACTGTGTTTACTCTTCATAACAAGCAAACGAGAGAGTAACGGAACAAGCTCTTCCACTGGGTGGAAAGAGCCTTCTTGAATGAAGTAAGATCCTCCACTCCAGTTCCCCTGGAGGTCATTGTCTTGTCGTAATTTCGACATCTAGGTCGATTTAAAGGCTTTGTCCGGAGGGTGACTGCCTGCTCTGCAGAGTGAGCGAGATGAACTGAAGTGCTGGGAGAGTCATTTAAAGTAAGAAGGTGCCACCGTGGCTCAGACAGACAGTTAATCCTGTCTCAGCTTCAGTAGGCCAGTAATGTACCCCTGACATGTGTGTACCCCTGACACGTGTGTATCTCGTCAGGTTCTGAGCAAATGGAGATCCTTAAAACATAAACAGACATGGCTGTTTTTCTGTTTTCTTTGGCAAACGCTGGCTTGCCTGGAGGATTAACGATCTGGGCGTGGTCGTATTCGTAAAATGGCAGAGGTCACGGAATGTTCCGGAATAATGAGCGGCAGGAGGCGTAGATCAGAGGGCTCAGGCTGTCCGTCGAAGACCCTGCTGTCTGCTTGTGCTTTTTTCTCATGGCTGGTGCTGTGACTCTCTCTGAAATCACTAGTCATTAATTTCACTCTTCTGTCTTTGACACCACCCCCTCTGAGGATTCAGAAAGAGCTCTCTTTTTGTCATATTAGCCAGCTTAAAAAAAAGTGGCACTTCTATAATTAAATGCAGGTTTTAATTACACAGTGCTGTAATGGATTCCCAAAAGCAAGAAAGATCTGTGGATGTTTGCCCAAGGCTACTTGTTCAGAGAGGCACAATGTTACTTTGCTGATGTACCTCTGCCCCCCATGTTTAATTTCAATTAGAGCAAAGCCTGTTCAGCCCCAGCGTAGCCAGTCCTGTCCATGGAAATGGTGATAGGTGTATATTTGATTTGGTTCCGGTGTGCCAGGAGAAGGAAGCCTCCTGATTGGACAGTTTTCCTTGTCCATGTGGAGGTGGATTATGGGTGGGGAGTCTTGAGAATGCCAGTCTGTCAGCCTTGAGGACCACGGGCAAATTCCAATAAGGCCACTGCTTGGACACAACCTTTAGCAGGGCAGCTGAATGTTAAAATGTGCTGAAGACGTTTGTGCGCTTTAGGTTTCCTGTGGGCGAGGGCTCGGTAAGTTAAACTGTGGCTAAATCCTGCTGAACCTGAATGGTTAGACAGCTGCTTCTCCCCGTTTCTCCTGTAGTGGTACAGTCCAGTTCAGTCACCAAGGCCACACCCATCACCTCCATCACCACCACCACCACCACCGCCACCAGCACCAGTGGAGCTTCTGCACCCCCCAGCACCACCGTACAGATCGCCTCCTCTTCCTCTTCCTCTTCCTCATCCTCATCCTCCGCTGCCCAGGGTAAGAGATGTGGTTTTTGCTACTTGGATTTGAAGCTGGGTTCTTGGGGTCGATTTTGTGCTTAGGTAGTGGAGCTCTATGTGGTCACATCTGCCTGGGTGTGAGCTCCCAGTCTTCTTAGCACCCAATGAGATGTGGGTTTGAGCCTTGGGGGCTTTGAGATCTGCGTGCTTATCCCCAGTCAGATATGGGTTTGGATGGGATACGACTGTCAGTAGATCAGGGCTCTACTGAACTCAGGTGTCAGAGAACTGTAGTCCAGCTGTACTTAAGCCACTCTCTCAGGATTGGTGAGGCAGGTTAAAGTGATTCTGCTAGGACACTAATCTGCTGAATCTGCCCATTAATTGTCTTGTTGTAATGAGGGCCTGCAGACACTGTGGCCCTCCAGCATCAGGATAGAGTTACCCAGCAGGCACTGAGGCCACCCAGGTATAGTAGCTGTGTAGCCCTGTGGGCCTGGTAGCCCTCCATGCCCTATAGGACCCGGACAGGGTAGAACAAGTCTATAGTCCTTTCTCTATAACCCTAATTGTCAAGATTTAAAAAAAGATTATCTTTAATAAACAAGCAAATTGAGAAAATCTTTACACATGGGGCATTCATTGGCAAGGACTAACCTGCTGATTTTTCTGTGCTGAAGATAGTAGTAGTGTTCTCTTTACTGTTTAAACTATGCCAGAATGTACTTCACTGCTGTAATGGCCCCGCATTGTGAAATTCATCAAAGCCTGGGCTTATGCAAGCAGTTATTTGGGTGATAATGTGAGGAGTAATTATCTGGGCTTTAGCATAAAGAGCGTGATTAAAAAGCCCGCGGGCTCCATAGGCACAAGGTTAAGTGTGCACATCGCCGGAGTCGACACGGCTCTCCCGACCGCTGGCGTTCACTGAGGCGGAGCGCGGAGGGCGATCGAAGCCAGCGGGGGGAGAATTACCGCCCGGCTCTGTTCTCAGGACCGGGGGAAATTTATGAGCCCGCGCGTGTTCATCGCGCTGTTAGGAATCCTCAGCTTTGCCTCTGAGATATATCTCACTCGGATCAGCGACGGCCCTGGCAGTAGGGTCAGCCCCGGGGTTGTTCCAGGGTAGTTTATGACGCGGCGTAGACAGACGGCGCTCGGGGGCCTTGCTGTAGTCTGGAAGTTCCCTGTTCCCATGCCAGTGCATTACTTGTTCTGTTTGGAAGTTAATCAAAGCAGATTTTTCATATATTTTCAGAGAGGAAGGCCAGTGCGTTTCTGCTGGTTTTAATGGGAGGGTGTGCTGTTTGATGGGCAGGCAGCCTTGCCCGTAGCTGTCTGTATTTTTTGCCTGTGCGCTGTGTGCCGCTTCATCCCCGCTGGCCTCTGCGTGCGCCCGTGACCTTTCGGAGGAAAGGGGCGGAGCTGACCCGAGGTAGGCGGACTGGCGCTGAGCTCCTGCGTTCTCTGTTTTTGTGCATCACAGTGAAGACGGAGCCTGGAGTGGCAGGTCCCACCAACGGCGCCGCCCCCCAGCCCGCGAGCACCGCCCCTCCTCCCCTGGCAACAGCCCCTGCCCCCGTTCCTGCCCCCGCCCCCGCCCCCGCCCCCGCCCCCGCCCCCGCCGCGGTCAAAGTGGAGCAGGGGACAGAGACGCCGCACGACCTCATCAAGTACGGCGCCCCCTCCCCATGTCTATCTCTCTCTCACACGCACTCACACACGCACATACACACAGACGCGCACACACACACACACATACACAGATGCATGCTCGCACATACACACAGACGCAAACACACATACACACACACATGCATGCACGCAAACACCCACCTGTGCAATCTCTCAAACTTCACCTGAAGTTACCCACTGATCATCAACCACATGCCATGGGAAATCAGTTTACAAAGTTAAACTCTTAATGCCCTGGAAATCAGAACACACCCCAAATCCTTAGTGACAGATTTTATCATGAGAAAGACTTGACAAGCATTCTCAGAGGATCCACAGGGCGGTGTTTGTCTGCTCGGCGCGGTCCTGAAAAGTGGGAATCCCTCTGATCTGTGTTTCTCCTCAGCACGGAGCACGTGGAAAACCTGCTGCAGCTGTTAACAGCGGTGGTGAAGAGGTTTCCTCTCATCGTTCCTGAGAAAAGTGAGTGTGCCTCCTTCCCTGAGGACTGTCCAGAGACCTTCTCCCAGTATGCCTTCACAGTACAGTCTAAATGTCTTTTAGGATCTGCCTTTCACAAATCTAGCATCGAAAAACCTAACAACAGAAAGCGTATTATAGTAATATATTTCTTCCTTCTCAAACTCTGCATTGGACTGCATTGGTGGGGTGTGTAAGGGTTGGGTTTAACATCACGCCCCGCCCTCCTGCAGCCTGCAGTCAGATGCCTCTCTAAAGAAGAGTTATTTTTTCATCAAGATTGTATTCTGGTGTGGGGGGTAGGCTGTGTTAATGAATGTTTTCCATATTTGGGCGTTGTTATTAACCGCGTGTCATTGGCTGTGACAGCTGAGAGCTCGCACCCGTTCTGCGCGGAGTCCCTGGAGCAGTACTACTCCTGGAACATCGGGAAGCGGCGAGCAGCGGAGGTACTGATCACTGCGCCGCGCGTCCGAACGGTGAGTGGGCGGGGTTACCTGTGAGTGACAGCCTGGTAAGCCTGTATGCCGTCCCGCAGCTGCAGAGGGCGGTGGCGGTGAAGCGGGTGGTGCAGGAGGTCCTGGACAAAGCGCCCCGCCTCCAGGCCATCTCCCCGCCCAAGACCAAGGAGGTGGTGCAGTGGTGCCGGCAGCGCGGCTACACCCCGCCCGACCCAGAGCAGAGGCGCAGCGAGGAAGACTCCATCGAGGACATCCTGACCCAGATCGACAGCGAGCCTGGTGAGCCTGCTGCCCCACACGTACACACACTTACACAGGCATACACATACACACTCTCACGGCACACACACAGAGAACAATGGACTGGCCACCCCAGGGACCAGTCCTGAGCATCATTGAATGTGTATGTGATTACTTGGATTGAGAGAACCAGAAATTGCAACCGACTTCTAAGACTGAACTTTGGAGGTGTTTACAAGAAGCCTGGAAAATATCCCTGCAGATTTCTTTGAAAAACTCCTGGCAAGTTTCCTTGGAAGCTGTAAAAGAGGAAAAGGGTGTTGTGATGTGGTGGTGTAGTTATGGGTGTTCTTAATGGCTGTTTTCACTGGACTTTTGCACAGTACTGCACATATGCACACACTGTATACATGCGCATGTATATATACACACAGACACATACACACTCTCACTTGCATTCAGAGACCCTTTCATTTACACATAAACACACACACGCTCATGCATCGTCTTACTAATGCTCACACACTCTCTTGCATACAGAAAGGCACACAGCCATTAATTCACACGCGTGCAGAGCTGAGTTCACAGCCTCTGTGAGCCTGTATTCCTTCTCCACTAAAGGTCCCGGCTAAGCCCCAGGTGGGCAGCGGTACTGTTGTCCTTGTTCACGCTACAGTGATTCTGGTAGCGCGGTTGCTAGGATCCATAATTGCTAAAAATGTGTGGGTGGCAGAGCCTTGCTACGGTACAAGGATGCCTTGCCTTCTGGATAAGAACACAAAAGGCGGCTTTATTTTTTGGTTGAAGAATTGTAAAACTGTCATTTAACATGTGCGTCGCGTAGAGTTTTATCGATCGACCTTGTTTAGTGTGTGCTTTACGTCCCAGCAGCGGTGCACTGTGTGCCAGGTTGATTTTGGTCATAGTGTCGCCATTCGTCACGGCAGATGCTGAGTAATTCCTGATTCATTCGGTCCGAATGAATTCTGTCCATTGTGTCTCGCAAGCGGGACTGGAGCTGCAAGCTTGCATCGGCGCACAAAGGCCACATCGCAACAAGGCGGCTTTGTCCTGTGGCCGATGCCTCCATAAGGTCTCGCACAGAATTCAGGAGCCAAGGACATGCTCAATTTAAACAATGAATACAAGAAAATAGACATTATGGTGTGTGTCCAGGTATCTGAAAGTATCATTTATGATAGCCACAATTAACAACATTTTTACTTTATTATTTCAGTATTAGTGGCATTTACCTTCATCATGCAATGTGTTGAATACCATTACCTTTCAGGGTGTAATCGCCTTATGAAGAGATAGATGTGTAAAAAGTATAGCTGCTATAGTCAGCTCTTTCCCATAAGGTCTGTATTGGAAGGCTGTGCTTTATGAGGTAAATGTTGGGTGATGATCCTGACACTGTGCCTGACCCCCCCCCCACCCCCTCTGTGCCCGCTTCGCTGTGCCCGCCCTCTCAGAGTGCCCGTCCACGCTGCTGGGCGCGGAGGAACTGTGCCAGCGCCTGGAGGACCTGCAGAAGCTGCTGAAGACGGAGCCCGAGGAAGACGATGAGCCGCTGGACGTGATCAGCCTCTGGGACCCGCCCGTCAAGGTCCAGGTCAAGCAGGAGGGGGAGGAGGCCGACCCGGAGCCCAGATTCTACCTGGCCCCCTCCCCGTCCACCCACTTCGTTGGAGACACCGCCCAGCAGGTGGGGCCCACTGACAGGCAGCTTGGGGGCTGTGGAAGCTGGTGACCTTGGAGTTTATTATGTTGTTATATTATGTTAATTATGTTCCTTTTCATATTATAACTATATGATCCCAATACTTTGGGAGTCAGTATATTAGAAAAAGCGAATGGTGATAAGTATGCTTTCCTCATATTCCAGATGGAAACCTGTTGTACGGTGCAGTGAGTTATTCTAGAATCCCATGTCAAAACATTTTTTTAACCAACCACGTCACATTATTAAGATTGTGACTCCGTTGTCTGTATGCTTTGGAGCTAACACCTTACCTGCTAATTTTCCAGATCGGAGTCTCGTTCCAGCCCGTGGAAGTGGAGAAGAACGTGTACGCCCCTGCGGTCGAGGAAATGGTTCTCAAGGTAGGGCTGCAGCGACAGAGCGCCCCCTGCAGGGCAGACGAGCGGGCGAATCGAGCCTGAAGCTCAGGTGCTTCTAAAGCACGGGGTCTCTCCCCGTCTTCTTATTGCCGTTTCTCACAGCTGAGCCAAATTGCAAAGTGATGAATGTGGGACTGTGAACAGGTGCGAAATATTTTACACTAAATAAAATTGTATGGTTTTATTCAGTGTGCTACTTTTAAAAATAAGTTTGTCCAAGTAAAATCTGCAGGATTGTACAATTTTAGGATTTTCTTTTGGGCCTTTCTAAATCTTTTAGGACAGATGGTGTTCTGAATAATTGGCCTTATTATTAACATTTGGCAGGTATATAATATCCAATTAGAGCTTGAAATGGGTTTTTACAATTCTTGCCAAGTCAGTAAAATGGCTGTTTGAAAGATAACCTGAGGCTACAGTAAGTATTGGGCTTTTCAGGCCTACCTGAATCGCTGGACTTTGTTAGGGTGAGTGATAAATAAATACTTAGTGTCTCCATCTATCTGGCCTGACTGTTTTTAGTGCTCTAACAGTTCATATTTTTTTAACAAACTGATCATTATTCCTCTTTTCTGTCCTAGGCTACTGAGCAGTTTGCCAGTGAGATTCTGAGGGAAGCTCTCGCTGGTGCATATCAGAAATCACCCCAGAACAGGTCAGAGGTCACACCTCTACAGATGTTTACACACATCTGTACGGGTTTTCCACTAGAATGCACATTTCACACCACTCAAACCGTGGATTTATGGGAATAAGTCGGTGTGGTAAGAGGATCTAATTCTAATGCATAACTCGATTTTGTGGATGTTATTTATGGCAGCTATTACTCTGTGTACAAGCAGTGTAATAAAGTGAGTGCCTAGTAGGCACAAGAGGGAGACTGAGGGTACTGAGCTTTAAGTAGCAAATTTAAGTGGCAAATTGACGTAAGGATAAAATGTTACACGCAGAAGGTCGTTTAATTCGTTTAAGATTGGGAGGTCATGTCGTGCATGCTAATATTTTCAGGGGTTAAAGAGCTGAAAAAGCACAACAGACTGTTGTAAAAGCCCTTAGCGACATACCGGCTGTTTAGGAAGCAAGGTCATCCTGATACTGCAAAGACAGACGCACAGCTGATTGCATTAAGTGTAGCTGAGGAGTCTCTTTATCAGTCCAGACAGAGGCTGGGGGTTAAAGCCTGAACAGCTCAATGGCAGGTTTTACGGCGTCCGCATCGACCGGCCGTGTTTTACTGCGTCCGCCGTGTGGGCTTAACTAAGCCAATAGGACGCAGTGCGAGGACATCAGTTAAAGTGTGGGAACACCGAAAGAGCAAATTCCCTTTCGGGCTGTTCGATTTGTTTGAAGAACGGGGATGAGAAGACCCTCTGAGAGTCGCAGGTCACCTTTTCATAAGGCTGTTTAAATAACACGCGCGACCGGACCGATTCCGCAAGGAGGAAGCTCGCTGTTCACTGATGTCCGAGTTGAAATGAAGCTGCTGTCGTGTGTCATTGAACCTCTTGGGTTTTTTTGAATGTGTGAACTGTGCAATCAGCAATGAATGTGCTCCCCTCACAGTAAGTAGAAAGGTTTCTCTCTACCCCGCTCTCAGCATTGTCATTGTAGCCTCTGCCCCCCCCCCCACATTTGGGTTTGGGGTTAATTACAAATAATATCATGTAATGGTTGAAAAAGGTGTTGTATGCTGTAATTGGTTAAAAGAAGCCCCTCCCCTTCTCTCATGTTCCGTCAGAGTGCCCAGAGAAATCACAGCGATGGACATCCACCAGGCCGTCGGCAGCATTCCCACCTGCGACTTCCTCACTAACAAGTACATGGGCTTCCTGCTGAGGGACGGTGGCCATGACGACTGAGGGCGTGGCCTCAGAGCTGCCGGCCCAGGGACAGCCCCCCTCCCCAGCACACACCACCGGTGACCCAGCCCCTCGGCTCAAACGGAGAAGCTCTTCAACTGCAGTCAGGTGACCCTGAGCAGTCTAGGGTCCGCATGACATCACACAGGAAGCCGTGTCTCCCCGGCTGTAGATGCTGAAGATGAGAAGTGTAGTGGCAAGAGGAGCCCAGTTCCAGACGCTGTCCAAAGCCCCTCTGGCTCTTTCTACAGGAGCGTTTGCACAAGCTCACAATGCCGCGCTCAGTCCTCTTCACTTGACCTCAGGGTGGGCGGAGCTTTTCAGTGTTCTCTCACCCGATTCGTGTTTCTTCATGCAATCGAGAGATGGGCGGAGTCGGGACTACTACTCCATCCATGTCCAGGATGATCAACTTCCAGCATCTCTCCCACCTTTCCCCCCTTTTCAAAACTACACTCACTCTATCTCTATTCACTCCCTCCACTCTTTCTTCTCTCTTCTACATTTCTCTCTCCTCTGTCTGGCTCCCTTTCTCAGCCAGCACCAGTTTAAATGCTGAGGAGACTGTAATTGTCTCAGTCCATACGATTAGTCAACCGTTTTTTTCTATTCATATTTTTTTTTTTTTAATCGAGAAGCGAAAAGGAAAAACTGCTGATGCTGCAGACTCACAGGAGAGAGGCTGAGCAGCCCAGCCTTGTACTTCAGAACAACAATCAAATGCCCCCCCACCCCCCACCCCCAGTTCCCCCACACGAGACCCTGTGAGCTCGATTGTTTCAGTATTGATCGACACGCCGCCTTCAGCTGTCTCTCTTCGTCCATCTCGTACCTCAGTAACAGGACATGAGGGATGCTGGTGTGCGCCGCTCCCGGTGTCCCAGTATTCCTCCACCGTCTTCAGGCCATGTCGTATCCGTCTGGGAATCATTTCAGCGCGTGCTTACAGCAGGGAAATAAACGTGCGATCCTAGAGCCTCCGGAGCCCTTTTCACCGCGCCGCTATTCAGTGGCAGCGTTACGGAGGCGTTTATAGGCGACACCGCCGCTCGATTTCCGCTGCCCAGGGAGCCTCCGGCTGTCCCTTTTATAAATGACCTCCCCCACGCATTTTTCTTCCTCGGTTTTCCCGCTCACTCCTCAAGAGCTAGCAGGTAATATAATTTCACCGTCGCCTCGACATTTTAACCTGTCGATCTCGTCCCTGGAACGCTTTGTATTAACCTCGTCTTAAAACGTTTATTGAAAACACGGTGTACCTCACGCTGTTGTAGTGCAGGACGAGTGTACTTGGGAGTGCCATTAAAGTGCTTTGTCAGCACCCAGAAAGGCACGTCACGTGACCACCATCTTTAGCTACCATTGGCTACCGCAGAAACGGCAGTTTAGCGTCTGACACGTGACGTTTTTGAGTTTGCTTATGGTCCAAACCATACTGGAAAGAAAGCAGACAGTGTAGATTTTACTTCAATGAAGAGATCTGTAAAATCATGAGTTTAAGAGCTGCTCTTCACTCTTAAGTAATGATGTTTTTTTCCTGTGCTTTGTGAGGTATTTAAGGAAGTATTACTTTTTAAAAATTCATTTCACCAACTGGCAGTCTGGCAGTAGAAATGTGAAAAAATCAAGGCTTTAGAATAATGGCAGAGCATGCTGCAGTTGGTCTGAATCTGAGCTAATTTCTTGGAATCTCAGGAGACAAAGTGGCCCACTCCAGTATCTTTCTGGAACATTCTAAATGTGTGCCCCCCCCCCAAAAAAAGGTGGGTGTTATCAAATGGTGGCAGTGATGGTGAGATAAGCCTTCTACAACAGATTTCATTTTAATTAAGAACATGGCCACTTCAGAGTCTAAACTAGGCTCAAGTGTAGTTTGTAAGATGAATTCTGGGGCTTTTGTTGAATGGTTTCATACCCACATAATAATTTCTTCATCGTGCACAAAGCTCTTCAACCCTGCTGCTTTTCAGTGCTGTTTGTACTTGACCACAACCTGAAGTGATTTTGCCGGTTCGACCAAATTTTATGTATTGTAGAATTCTTCTGACCGTTGTATTTTAATTTCTAATGCACACCAAAAGACTTGGATGGATATTCTTGTATTAAAATTGGAAAACATTGCAAAAGGTTTGTGGTGTTTGCTTTTGCAGTTGATTCTGGATGCAACTGTGACAGTGTGTTAAGAATGTATTGAAGAAATGATGGATTAAAACTGGTGTTTACGGTTAACCAAATTTATTGACCTACAGTATAGGTTTTAGAAGCTAAATTTGTTTATTCTTATTCCACCTCTTGCAGGGACATTCTTGTTGCTATTACTATTACTACTATTATACAATCCAGAGAAGTGCAACAATATCACATTGTTAGCTCAATATGAGTTACTGAAATAATGCAAATATTCAGTGCTTGTTCTTGGGTTCTGTTTGTGGTTTTTTCAATTGGGAGAATGTCATGGTGGAAAAGTTAGAGGACATTGCTGCAAATTCACGACCCTGAAATTAAACACATTTATTTATTTTTATGGCTTCTTTGAAAAACAAGTGCTGAACTACCAATACATCTTTTTCGAATGGTAGCCAGTGATGGTTTTTGAAATACTGAACTCAGAAACTTCTCAAAGACTTTCCAAGGAGCTGTGAGTTTTGCTGTCTTTCACATAAGTCACCGAAACAGATGCCGAGTCCCCTTGCGTTGCAGTTTTCCCTTAACTTTGAAGCTCAGACTTAAGCAAGTGTTATTGTTACTGGAAAAAAATGTAAGCGCTTGCTTCAACAGCCGAGGGACTAGCTGCAAAGCAGGTTTGAATATCTCCAGAGGGTGGAAAAGCTTCTTTTTTTTAAAACCAGAATCCTCTTGTTAACTGTGGCTACTGAGCAAATCCTTTTGGGGGTTGAAGTCAAACTGTGCTGTCCAATAGAGGCCAGATTTATCTGCATGGTTTACATGCACACACACACTCACTCACTCACTCACTCACTCACTTGCACACACAAGCACACACACACACACACACACACATACGCACACACTCACTCACTCACTCACTCACACACACAAGCACACACACACACACATGCGCACACACACACACACTGCTGTTTAAAATAATCGTAGATGTCCCGTTTTTTTCCTGCTGGATTTGAGGGGATTACAGTCGGGGTCGTTGATAAAGCAGCTTTGTGCAGAGCTAGGATTAGGGTCAAATGAAAGGTTGTTCTTTAAAAAAGATGAATTTTGTGTCCGCTGGATTTTACTCACTTTGCTCTATTTTATCCTTTTCAGTAAAAGAAAAAGGGAAAAGCAGTAGGGTAGTTGGTCTGGGAAAACAATTAAGGAATAATCAGATTTTGGTGCAGGTTTATTATCGGCCTAGACTCATTTTGAGCCTGGGGTGCGGGTGCTGTCGCAGCTGAGCTGCAAAATTCATGTTCAGGCAGGAATGGGGGGGGGGGGGGGGGGAGAGGGCATCAAAGACGTCAGCAAGTTTCGGAGCGGGCTCCAAGTCATCTGTCCATCATAGTAACGGCACACCTGTCTATGGAACACCGCGTGTCGATTCTTCTTTCTCGCTCTCCTCCCCCTCACTGCGCCTCTCGCTGGGTTTTTCCCCTGTTCGGAAGCAGTCTCAGAGAGATTTGAATAAAGCCCCCTCGGTTATTCCGTTCATGCGCTTCGCGCGGTCTGCTGTGCATCCGTTTTAGCCGCAGGGAGCCGGTGCCTCCGGTACACCACCGCTACACCGGCCGGGCTTACATAAGGCATGGGGTCGTGCTGCTGTTATCGCTAACGGAGCTGCTGTTGTGTGCGCGTTCGATTGGTGGACACCCTCATCCAGAATGACTCAGGTGGCCTCCCTTTTACATAAACAGATTTGCAGTGCTCCTGATGAAGTGCTTTGCCCAGGAGTTATGCCAGAAACATAGAATCGGCAAGGCTTGTTCATTTGAAAGTGTCTTGGAGGATATCGACTCAAACGTTTTCATAAATAAATAGTCTTTCTATTTATTCCTTAACAAAGGGACAATTCTTAACAAAGGGACAATATTTATGTATTGTCCCTTTGTAAATTTTTTTTATTTTTTGGAGGGAGTTAAATCTGTTCTTTGTTTGTTCTTCCAAGAATACTGCTGTAGCTGTCCTTAGATTTCTGTAAGATATTTCCTAAATGTTATTCACAGATTTCAAATGGGTTTTTGTTAAGAAGGGCAAACTTTACTGCCTGCAATAGATTTGACACTTTATTTTTGAAATAAGTTGGTGAAATGATTGACAATTGAAATAAATGAGAGCAAACATTAAGAACATAATATTTTATTCTAACTTAAAATTTATTTACATAAATCATCTATCTTTTCTTAACGTCTTTAAAAATTAAATTAAACAAACACTGAGTAGTTTCTCAAAATTTCTGAATTCATTAAAAATTAAATAATTCCATATATCTTTGTGCAGACATAAAGGGACCGCTATACATTATAGGTGTCAGACTAGATGTAGCATACTTAAAAACTTTGAAACTTCAAAAAATAAAAAGAATCATTCCAGTTCAACATTCAACAAGCACACACATGTGCACACAAATTTCACAGGGCAGCCATTGTGTTAGCTTCTAACACTGCAGAAAGCTCATCTAAACTATTTGATAACATGCACGCTTGATCCTCTGGGAATTCCACATTTTAACAATTAAAATTATTTTTAAAAATCTCTGTGTTGCACAGAGTCTCATTCAGTAGCCACTGCCTTTCACATTGGTAGAATCCTTCCAAAAAATAATTTCTCTTGCATAGATTTCGCATGTTGTGGATGGAATAAAAATATAACCTCGTTCTTTTCCTTTTCACTGAACAATCTACAGAAGAGTTTTAGGAGCCCTTCATATGTTGAATATCCTGGATCTGCTTTGGAAAACAGCAGAGGGATTGGGAGAGAGCTTGGTTTTCACCAGCTGTTCCTGCAAGAAAAGAAAGACTGCTCTTGATCCTCAGGAGAGTCACTTTGAAGAAAAACTGCAAACACAACCTTCTATCGTACAAATCAAAGCCACATGTTTAGTCTTGCCCACAAAATACACAAAATTCCCCTTATATGTTTTGATCTGATCCCAAAATGGAGAGAGCTTTGATACTGGCAGTACCACCCAGTATCGCAGATTTATGAACACTTGCATCTTTTCAGTGGGAGGTTATCCTTTCAATAAAAGCAATACTTGAGTACTAGATAGTGGAATACAAATTTGGCATTTGTAAGGATGTGAAAAAAGTTGTGAAAAAGTTACCACAAATTAGAAATTAGAATAATTTAACATAGAGCTATATGATTTGTGGTTTGCTTTGATCATCTATGGTCATGTTTCTAACTCCATATAGCAGTGGATTATGTTAGCATTTCTAAACAAATATACTCAATATACAGTGTTCAGACATGATAATTAGAATTACATATTAACCCATAGAAAAAAATTAAAATAGTTTAATTCTAGAAGAAAAGTGGTAATCTTCTGCAATTGACGCATACAGCTAAGCTTGCTGCCTAACAACAACTCAGTGGCAGAAAAGTGCTTTAGCTTTGTAGACAGAGAAAAGGGCTGGCATGAAACAGAAGGAAATTATTAATATTTATACTGTAAAAAAAACATAGTCCTGTATGACATAAATAGATAGCTGCATAACCTCACATGTGGCCCGGTTTGGTAATCGGGCCAAGAGCTGCTGCTGTCACCAGAGATATAGAACATGACCAGTTTGCTTGGGCAGTCATGGGACATCTGCCCTGCTGTCAGAACATTGACGCTGTAGACTTGACACCACACTAGGCTGATGTCATCACCTGTCCAATAATAATACAGGGACACATCCCTGGGGCTAAAACCCTGCCAGAAACTGAGAACCAATATAAATTCATTGAGGACCACTGTCATAAAGTAAATGGATTAAGTCATAGGAACTGCACAAATATAGCCAATTCTTGCTTTGCTGTTTATCTGATTCGTACACAGTTTAAGAGAATAACCATGAAATTCTCTGGTTCGGTCAATTAGCTTGCTGTTGATAAAATCTGTTTCCTTAAATTGAATTGCTGGAAAATAGGCCATCTTTTGGGAAACAGGATGTTTATGGCTGGCCTTTGGGGGAAGAGGAAAGGATGGACATGATAAAAATAAGAGCAGCAGTGATATGGGTGGGGGTGGCTGAGAACACAGCGCCAGTGCGGTCCGCTTGCTTTTGAAAGCTGGTGAACCACAGCTTCAAAAGGAGCCTGAGAGGTTCTGAACCCCCCAAACCCCCCCCCCCCTTCTTTTCTTTCTTTTCTCTCTCTCTCTCTCTCTCTCTCTCCCTCCCTCCCCTTTTCTTTCTCTCTCTTAAATTAGATTCCTTCTGAAAGGGCTGCGCTTGCTGTAACACATTCGCACTTTTAGCCAAATGGAAAATAATCCGTCATTCTGTCGCTGAGGTGCACGTCGTCCCCCGAGGCCTCCTGGGCTGGCTCAGGAGCCGGCTGAAACCGGGCATCGTGGGAAAGGAGAGAATCCCAGTCAATCACTGCTGCCAGTGGACGCTAACCCCCCCATTCCCCTACCGCAAGACACTGGTCCAAGGATCAGTGGTTGCAAGTTTAATCCATCCCCAAAACACTTCTGAGCCTGTTTTGAAGTGCCTGTGCTGAGAAGCATTGCCCAAAGCTTCAGTAAACTAAGCTAGAAAGCAAGGGTGGCAGGAGAAAAGTTGATGGGCATTCTTATCATACTCGTCCATCCATGGCATTATTCACTGTTACAAATTAAAAACGTCTGGCAAGTTCTTGTTCCCCATTTACCTACGCACCAACCCAGCTGTATAACTGCTGGAATGATTAGTTAATATGCCTCGCCCCAACAAAGCAACTGTGTCCCCACCTAAAAAAACAATCAAAACCCAAAACCTATTGTCAAGACTACTGCTCACCTGGGCTGTGAGAAAAACTCAAAAGTATGATATAATCTTCACATTCACCATCACCAGTATTCACCCTGTAGGTGTTAGTAAGGGATTGCTATGAAAGGGTACCCCACCTACTTTTTTGTCTTCATATGGAAGTGGGTGTGCAAGTTGGAACAATGTTCACACCCACCAAAATGTGAAATTATGGTTTAACATGAAATATCACCAACTGCTATTCGATCCAAATCGGTTTGGGTAATATCGATATAAGCTTCAATGGACTGCATTGAGTATTTGTTTGTATGTAATTGTTCACCTTGCAAACTCCATGAAGTGGATGCACCTGCTTGGTCTGCAACTTTCCCCTTGGACCCCAGTTCGGGGTGCCCAAAGCCGTTGATTCAGTTATGCGGGGAGACTTGTCAGGGTCGATGTGCCCCATAACAGGATTTCACTTATCACCTCAGTATTAATGAAAACAACAGAAATCCATCTGGACATCATGTTGAGGCACTCTGCTGGTGGCTGTGGATTCAGTGGTTCACGGGCAGGGTCACCCTCAACAAACAATCTACGGTTCTGACTGTGAACTAACTCGCTCCAACACTTCTCTTAAAATGTAATGACTTAATGGCACAGCGGGGCTAGCTGGAGTGCCATTTCTCCCGGGCACCTCTTCTCGTCTGTTTGTTGCTTCTGAGCAAATGAAAGGGCAATAGGATGCAATCCTGTGCCTCTGCCTTTATTAGTCAGTTCACTTTCAGAGGGCGATGTTAAGAGAGGAAATGTTAAGGCTCGCTCTGCCACGCATTCCTTTGTGGACCCTGCGGCTGGTGCGGTGTTGGAGATCTTTTTTGATATTTGTATTGGGGCGTGGTTTCCCCATGTCTCCTCTTTAGGCATTAGGCAGATGAGATGCAGTGGGATGAATGGCTGTCTGGCACCCCCGGACAGATCAAAGTCATCGACCTTGCTCAAAGTTTCAGCAGATGGCCTGGAGAGTTTGGGGGGGGGGGGGGGGTTGCTCTGAACTGAGTCACACAAAGGCTGTTTGGCGTAGGCTGGCTGGGGGTGGGCGGGGGGATTAAGAGGGTGAAGAAGCACCTGGCCTGGTCCCCTGTGGCCGCCTACGGCCCAGTCAGGCAATTCAAACTGATCCCAGTACAGAGCCAGACGTAAAGTTTGCCCACTCCTTCAACACTAGAGGCTTCTCAGACCAGAGCTTTGAAGCTTGGATTTTATCTGGGTCTAAATGAACCAGCTCCTCCTTTGAGAGCATCTGTTCTATTCTTGACTTTGGATTTACTGGTAAACAGGACCACATGCAGTTGTGTAAATGAGTGCAAAATGAAGCCGTGTGCCATCATTTTGTTATAATGGACTCTGAGTAGAGCCATATTCTTTGTGGTCTCGAGACTGGTTGATGTGATCCAGTCTAGTTAGACTATTACGTGATCACAAGCAAATTTATATATACATCTCTTCTCCTTTCATGCTCATAGTGTGAAAAGCGAATTAAGAAAAATCAGTGCCGGGGGCTCACCTGTCCCTTGATCCCGATGCTGAGATCTGGCCTCTCAGGTTGGCTGTTTTGCTGGCTGCTGGGCACCTCCACCTGTAACACCTCCATCTGTTTGAAGGAGTCACTGCTGAAGGCTGCCTGGTAGCTGGTTTCAGGGGGGACTTCAAAACTGCCAGAGCTCACGTATGTGGGTCTCTTTCGAGTTTGCTTGGCTGGTCTCGCTCCCGTCCAGGGGCGGTATTCTTGCCTGCACACACATACACATGTAAATCTAAGTGAATATAAAGTCTGTGCTCTTTGCATTTAGCAATAGCTGCCTCGTTTTAAGAGAATTGACTACTACGTTGATTTCAGTAGTGATATGACTCATATCTGTGCCATTGCAAAACGATGGATGTGAAATGGCATTGCTTATTCACCAGCACACCTACTTACATATAGCTCTCATACACGGTAAAGCAGGGGTGGGGAACCTTGGGAGAACAGTTAATGATCTTGAACCAGTGGCAGCATCTCGGTAAAAAAACAGTGCCGCTGACCGAGATTAACTGAAAGAAGAAGCCAATCAGCGACATTATAAGCCCTGATGTGGAATTAATTTAATGGCACGTCTAATGACCTCCATTGGGGCTTGCATGGCGCTAAGGGAAAGAGATTTCTGAGGAAATAGACCTGGGTTGGGGAGGGGTAAACGAGCCATCTACGCGTATCATTCGTTTTCTCTCTCTCCCTCTGCTCGTAAATAATAACATTCATAATAACTTTTTCCATTATGTAAAAAATTCGCATATTTGAGTGCACCGTGTTGTTAAGTAATATTTTACCTATAATGTGGTAATTGTTGTCTGATTGTATCCCTTTCTTATGTATGGTCGATAGCATTTTCGTCCCCGTTGCTGAATTTCATTTTTCGTCACTGCCCAACGCAATACGGGAAGTATCAAGAACTCTGTTGAATGTATTAATCTGAGACGCTCTACGATTAACAAAAGGGTAATCTGAACATTTAGTTTCCACTATAAGCAATTCATTTCAACAGAAACATAGGCTATGTAGAACGTATTCTGATAAAACAGAAACGAAGAAAATATGTGTACTATAAACTTTGCGCTGGTTTTCTGCATTGGAGCTCAGCATACTTGTTTGTTATTCGTGACACAGTTGTGCGCAAATTGTCAAGCGGGAAAGTTAAAGCACGCGTGAACTTTGCTCGTGCCAGGTAGCGATCTTGGCTTTACAGTGCTGAAAGAACAGCTCCAACAGCTACTTACCTGTACGAGCTTATTTTGGCGGTTCCTATCGGCGGTTTTCCCCACTTCTGCCTATTTTGATCTTTGATCTCCTTTTGCTGGTTTGTATTGTGATAATTACGGTCAGGACTATCCGTGAGAGAATCCCCCTTTCCGCCGTTGCTAATCCAAGGGAAATTGTCCTTTTTTGGAATTGGCCAAGGCTTGAAATCCTGTTTGTATTGGGTAACACTCGAAAAAGGCACACCGGAGGGATGGTTATCCTCGCGGGGCTTGGAGCTCGAATCTCTCCGCGCTCGCCACGATCTCCTGTTCCCAGCCTCCGGCTCCAACTGCGATCCTCTGTGATCTGGTGTGGAATAGTCGTTCCTCTGAGCCCTGTCCACGGGGACGTATTTGGTGACGGATCGCACCTCTTGGTCTGTGATTTCGGAGTAGTTCTGAATCGTCAACGGGACCGAGAGATCGGATTTGTCGAACTGGTTCCAGAACCGAGCCAAACAGCACACTCTACTAATGCACGGCCAAGCCATAATAAGGATTTGGTTCAAAATGAAGAAAAAGAAAAAAAATTATGGGAAGGGGGTGGCGTAGAGCTTTACATACAGAAGTGCCCACATATGTCCATTCCTTGAAAATTTCGCCAGCGTGCTATCTCCATGTCAGTGTGCAGGAATGCCAGGCTGAGCAAGGCAGCTTGTGCTGTCGGGACTTTGTCATTACACATTCATCTCACGTGGTCTGAACGGCTCTACTTGATGCAGAATAAATCCATAACGGCTCATCTAGTGACTGACTCTAGGAAAGGAATGATGGGTTTGCTCTTCGGTGCGTGGTGTAGTTACCATGATCTTCGCGGGAAGGCGTGGTGAATTAAATACATTTCAATTGCACAAAACTGCGCGCTATGTTTTAGACACTTATTGCTATTCCGTCAACATCTTAGACATTAAAAACGGTTTCGTCTTTAAATCGGTTCAGGTATCCACAGAACGGTGAAAGACACCGAGTGCAGTAACGTTGCACATAAATTTGCGTAATTGTGCGAGAGGGTAAGCTCTGGCGACATTGCGCCATCAACAACTAAATTACTTCTTGGGGTGTCGGGAACGCTGCCAACCCAACCCCCTTGCCCTTTCTAATGTGTTCTCCGCCAAAGAAACATGGAAACTGGATGTACTCCTGCCTGCCTTTTATGCTTGACAGTTCTGAATTTATTAGGTCAATTTGTGTTGTGTTGTGTTGTTCTAGTGATTGTTCATTCGTATTGTATTAAAAGCAATTTGAGCACTTTTACAGTAATTGCTTAGTAGGCCTACTGGTATCACTATGTGAATACGTCGTTCTTTTATTGGAATTCCACGAGGAGGGCTCAGCCAGAAACTGTTTTGTGGTACTTAACTCTGGTTGCTTATGACAAGGGAACTTTAATTTGATATTGGGTTACCGATAAGCAGATAAAGTCCCGTTTGCAGCTTGCCTTGCAAACATCGTGATATGATTTCATGTCGGTTGACCTGCTTGAAGTAAATTGGTTCAATTAAAAGCAAACTGAGCCTGTTGGACATGGTTGGAAATATCTTCTTAGCTCTTTGTCCTCTCTTTGTTAAAGCCGTGGGTTCAAAGACCTGACTATCTGCTACTTTTTCCCCAAGCATCCAGAGTGCCTGATATGGCCCTAGCATTTTTATTATCATTGTTGCTGTCATTAATTTCCATTCGTTCATTTTGGTTAATTGTATTTTGTAAAATAACTGGGTGCCATAAAACAGTTTTTTTGGGTCAGTGTGCCTTTTCTCAGTTTGAGAACCTGCCCCTCAAAAGTTCTCTGCAGGGCCCTGTTTATCAGCCTATGATGTGTGCACGTGCTCACATCGGACCTGTCTAAATGCAATGTGTGAACAGCCTGCTGGGCTACATGCTTATAGGTGTCTGGGGAGATCAGGCATGTTGGAGAAACCATGATACCATCTAAATGTATCAAGAATAACTGCTATCTTTATAGATAGATTATGCCATAAACCAAAAACAGAATAAAAATGAGAAGTTATGTCCTAGATTCACATGGGGTGCCTGAGTTACTTTACATCACATTACATTACATAATTTCATCTGATCCTGTTATCCATAGGGACTGGTAATGCAACTGAGTTATGAGCAACAGTTCCATAACAACATACTGCAACATCACAGAAGCACTATGCAAGTTAACTTATGCTTACTTTAAGCCAGGCTCACACCTGCCTACAACACACAGCGTGTCTAAATATACAGATAATATTTGCAAGCCATAAGAATTATGCAGTCTAAAGAGGTGGAGTTACATGACATTACATCGTGAAGAAGAGCACATATTTGGCTCAATGGCAGTGAAACAGCATGTTCTGTCCTCTGAGTAATTATTACAGAGACCTTGACCACAGTACTTTTGGTAAAACAATCAAAATGCATTTTGAACGACCCCTAAAAGTTAAGACCAATATTTTGTTTCTGATTTGTAATATTATGTCTCCCTCTGCAGATGGAATTTAGAACTACATTGCCCCTACCCTAAACACTTGCACTGTAGCTATCTTCATATTTGTGCTGAATGCAAACTGTATTGGCTGTAGGAGGTGAGAAACCTTTTTTTATATTATACAGTTCTATTCAATTAAATTTGTTTAAAGATTTCTTCACATCAATATGTCCCTGAGCACTGAACATTTAAAAACAATAATTCAATTTAAAGCCAGGCATAATTAAGTCACTTGCATACGCAGATAAAGACAAAATAAAAATAAGTGTTATAAGGTGGATTTAAAAAATACTGAGCCCTGACCTGAATCCCTTAGAAAATGTGTGGACTGAACTGAAAAAGCGTGTCTGAGCAAGGAGGCCCACAAACCTGACTGAATTACACCCGTTCTGTCAGGAGGAATGGGCAAAAATTCCAGAAAAGTATTGTGAGAAGCTTGTGGAAGGCTACCCCAAGCGTTTGATTCAAGTTAAGCAATTAAAAAGCAATGCCACCCAATACTAACGAAGTGTATGTACATTTTTGACCCACTGAAAATCTGATATAATACATAAAAACTGAAATTAATCTGTCTCTTAGCTATTATTTTGAAATGACCTCTTATGGAAATAAAGTAGATACCCTAACTAATAACACATGAAGTGTATGGTAACATGAAATGTGTGGAGTTGTGAAAAATTGAGTTTGAATGTTTTTAGCCTAGGTGTATGTAAACTTTTGGCCTCAACTGTATTTTCCGTCTTTGTGTAAACTGTCACACATCAAATATTTAAAATAAATAACATCCCCTTTTTAAAATTTTTTTTTTGATTTGCTTGAACAACATCTGTCTTTTGCTCCCATTTACTGCAAAGGTGGCGGCATTTCAGCACAGTGATCTGCGCATTTCACAAACTCGTTTTGTGGTTGGAAATTCACGTTGCTTAAGGGTATGACTGCAGTACTCTGACAAAGAACAGAACTGACGCCCTTACAATTATGCGGCTGCTTTTCTAACCATTATGCTACACTGCCGCACACATTACAAAGGATTGCAACATCGCTTAAAAACCTCATCCACTTTTAACGGCCCCCTTAGGTCGAAGCCCATACTAATTGGGAAACCGGGATTAATGCGCCACAAGCAGACACGTAAAGCCTATTCAACCTCGGCTGTTTCCTAATGAAGCTAATATCTGTGAAAACTGTTTTTCGTCCGAGCAAAACTACCGGAACTATTAAACTTATTCTTTATTCTTTATTCTATTCTTTGTCTAATCGATCTCTTTTTTTTTTTTCTTAGCAAAAAAAAAAGGCACAACATTTAAGGTAAAACAGCATTCATGATACTGGTCTGCTCCTGAATAATATTGCGACCACGTGTCATTATTGCCTTAGTATGAGCCTTTTAAAGTTTTAAAATCTTTAAGTCAGTCACTAATTCAAACTAGTCAGATATCTTTCCTAAACTGGTGTAGTGAAATGTAAACTTGGCTGAGCGGAAGTCCATTGATGAGAGTGTGTGTCAACGTCGAAAGACCACATGGAGGCACCCTAACAACGCAATCGAGTAATGCCTGTGCTCAAGCGCAGTAGACGTGGTTGACTTGCCCGCCCATTCCCTGATACCGCTTGTTCTCTGCACCAATCTGCCAATCCATTGCCACTCTGTGGGAAATGTATAGTTCCATGTGAAGAAGATGAGTCATAATGCCTTAATGCTTAATACTTAGTTACCCCCTTACCTGTTATCTCTCTCTCTCTCTCTCTCTCTCCGTAATATATGATGGATATCAATTTAACCAGTTATTAGATGAGCTTTTGTTTTTTACACAATTGTCAGAGCCTCCAACTTAGAATAGGCCTATTCTAGGCTAACTCATGTCATGTAAATTCGTTGATTTAAAAGTCAGACACTATATAAGACTACATTCCTCAAAATTCAAACCTTTTTTTTAAATGTGAGCTGACCACTGAACTCAAAATTCTCTAGGTACAGTGGAACGATTCAAAGTGTGTCCATTAGAGGACAGTGTTGCTGCATTGAATCTGTGTAGCAGTGATTTGTATGCTCTTTTAGTATACAGAGGGGCTTTTGGAGGGTTTTGTGTCAGGTAAGTAATGACAGGGGCCCTCCACTCTTTGCCTTTGGTAACTATTTTCTTTCTCATGCTTTGCTTCATATGTTTTGACTAATGAAGTGATTTTCATGCCACAGCGGCTTTGTTGGTAAACCCCCCTCTCTCTCTTCAGTGTTCTGAAATCGGGAGAGCGAACCCACGCATTGCGTGCTCGCCAAAGCGTCGAGAAAACCCCGCGAATACGCTCACGAGGGCGCGGCACGTGCCTCCCTCTCCACACATGCACATGTAATGTCCTACACATGCACACACGGAGCCTGCGACTCTGTACGTACATGCCTGTGTCCCAAGGGGAGCAAGCTAGAGACAAATGCCATGCCATGAGATTTACAGTATGATAAACAATGGCCCCACTTCAATGATGTCCCTTACAGGTACACCGAAATGGTACACAAGCTCCTTTTCTTGTCCATGCCATGTATGTACTCACATTGACCGATCCCTGAGTACATACTGTAGCACGCTTGCGAAAATAACAATGGTTGCCATTTCTTTACTCGTATAATGAGGGTAATAAAAGTAATGTCATACTCAGGCAAACACGTACACACACACACACACAACACCCCACCAGCCAGCCAGCCATGCTAACATTGGTATTCGGCGGTCCCCGAGCGCAGCTAATGGTTTGACGCGTCTGAGAGAGGCCGCTAGCTCGTATCGCCTGTCATGGAAAATTTCTCACATCGCGTTAAGGCGCACGGCGGGGGAACGAGGGCCCGATTGCGTTTGGAAGGAGGGAGCCGAGCCGAATCTGGTAAATGAGTAATCGCCCCTCAGCGCGCGCTCGCTCGCGCACGGGGGCCGTGCCCGTCAGGGGAATGATCCACCGCCCGCCCCGCGCGGGAACGTCGGCGAGCTCCTCTGAATGGCCGTCCCGTCGTCACCCTCGCCCCTCACCTCCCCCGCCCCTTGCCTCCCCCGCCCCTCTCCTCCCTCGCCCCTCTCCTCTTTTCTCCTTTCACCGCAACCCGTCTGTCCCTGCCTTTCTCTCCTCTTCTGTCTCCCCAACCCTTCTTTCTCTCCCTTTACTTCTCATCCCTTGTTTCATTTGCATCTCTCTATTTTATCCTTCACGTTCTGCTTGTCTCGTGCCTCCCTGTCTGTCACCCTTTTATTTTTCCCCGTCCTTTTGTTTCTCTCCCTCTGCCTCTTCATCACTTCCCCCTCTGCTTTTCTCACCCATCCCTTTGCCTCTCTCCCTCTCCTCTCCTTTTCTTTCCTTCTTCACTCCACCACTCACCCCCTCCTACTCCCTTGCTGTCTCTCACTCCTGTATTTCTCTGTTGCCTTCTCTCAATCCCTCATCATCACCTCTTCCCTCTCTTCCTCCCTCCCTCCCTCTTCCTCCTGCAGTGTCATCTTCTGTTCCCTGACAAATGCAGTGCCACTGCTAGGATTGCCCTGTCAGTCATTTTGTGAAGGAGTCTGTTTAATGAGGAAAGACAAAGATTTTGTAATGGAGTCAGACAGAGAAAGATACTGTAGCATTCCTTTAACCAGGGCTGCCCAGCCCTGTTCCTGGAGATCTACTGTCCTCTAGGTTTTCATTTCAGCCCTAATCCGGCACACCTGACTCTACTAATTAGCAGCTCAGTGATATCTCTAGCTGTTGAATGAGGTGTGCTGTGTTAGAGTTGCAGTGAAAACCTACGGAACGGTAGAAAAGGGCAAATGTGGCACTTTGATAGTAAATTACTTACATCCAATTTATTAATGCTATTAGTGCTTTTACCTCCTCTGTTATGAATCTGGGAGAGCACAAACCAGTTAGCGTTGATCCGCCCAAACATGTCATTTCAAGCCTCTTTTTGCTCCTCTGCACTGGCACGGTTCGATTTGATATGGACCATGATTTGACCATGAGGTCCATCCACACACTCAAACAGTGCTTTAACAGGATGAGCCACCCAGTAGCCCCTAACATTATAGCTTTAACAAGGAAACCCAGTTTCAGAAAATCTCTTGAATCCTACAAGCAAGCACACAGTGAACAGAGTTTACTTATGCTGTACAATGGGCTCATTTGAGACATTTTTGTTACGTCGTGCGAAATAATGAAAATCCCTTTTCCCTGGAGCGGACCATTAAAATGGCCTCCCGTTCATGGCTGCCACGCTGTGCGTGATGCAGCAGCTGTTAGTCTGTTGATCGCATTACTGTCGCATACTGTACGTGGAATTGGGACTGAGTCCAGGGCGGTTCTGCTAATATTGAGTGACGCTCGGGAGATGTGACTGGCCCATTATTACAGCCAGGGCCCTGCCCAGGCTCTCTGACAGTAATGGGCCTGTGTCCCGTAATGCTGTTTTGCCCAGGGGTAATCGAAATGAGGGGGGTAGTATTGAGTGTGGCTCGCGTTGCTACAATTGCGTAACCGAATATAGTCGCTCGCGGAGCCAATTACATTTCGGGCCATCACTCCAGTCCGGTCACAGGCCTTTCCGTGGACATTTCTGTCAGGGCTGTCCATCCTGGGTTGTAGGTGGGGCACGCGGTGGTTGTGGGCGCCGGGTTAGTCACAATGGGCCTCAGAAGTCGTGTTGTCATTCGTTAGCATTTTTGAGACTTCCAGACCAAAGACCCTATGGGAGAAATGAATGGTGTTTTTGTAATTCCTTCTGAATAATTTATAGCAATTGGACGTTTGTATATGAAAAAAATAATGCTTTCCACCCATTTAATCTAAAGAAACTGCAACGGCCAGGGCACGGATTGACTCTGCATGGAGAACTGGGCGGGGAAAGGCTTTGGTTGCTTTTGTTTTTGTGTCTGTCTTGTTACACAATCACTAAACCAAAGTGGGTGTTTGTGCATTTCTTCTTGTACATCAGTAAATACAGTACATAAAAATCAGTCAATACATCACTATTTGTGAATTGATATCTTGGAATATAGACAGAGCTACTGAACATGTTTGTGTTTTTGTTTTTATGGTTTTGATATATTTCCTTGGTGTTCTCTGATGAATTTACTTGTTCCTGTCCCCTTACATCCTAGTTCAATGTGAATGGCCTCTTAGGGCTTTACGTATCTTATAAGAGAAAGTGGGTGGAGGTGAGGGGGAGGTCTATTGGATAACATTGTTATTTATCAGACCTGGTGGTTGAATGCTGGTAACAGGAGGTGTAGGTGTAATGGGGGAGCTGGCGGTGTGAAAGTAGGAAAATAGTAATTCAAGAAATCGACCTGTAATCAGAAGGCCATTAGCTCAAATCTCAGCTGATGCATTGTCACGTTCCCTTGAGCGCTGTACTTAACTTTGATTGATTGATAAGTTTTCTGTTTCATAAGTAGGTAAATATGTGAAACACTGTTGTGTATAAGGGTGTAATGTGTGTGTGTGCGCGTGCGTATATTTGCATGTGGGAGTGTGTGTGTGTATGTGTGCTAGCGTGTGTGTGTGTGCCTGTGTGATAGTGTGTGTGTGAGAGATAGTGTGTGTGTGTGTGTGGTCATGTGTCTGTATGTGAGTGCTGCGGAGATGACCGGGTGTTTCCATGGCTGTTCTGAAATGCGGTGGGTGTGGGTGTGGGGGGGGGGGGGGGGGATGCCACTCCTCTTCTGGAATGAAACGATGAGGCGGTGGTGGCGGTGTCCCCTCAGATCTGCCATTCCTGCAGTGGCAGACGGGGAACGCCAACCCCACTGGAGCTAAATAAACGCTGACAGAATGGAAACGCAGCGAGGAGGAAGCCTTTGATGTTTAGCACGAAGGGCAGTGTATTCGACACCATCTGGGCTCCCAGGCACGGGTGATTTCTAACCCCAGCCCAATGGTAGACCTCCTGCCACCCCGCCCCCGCCCTCCCCTTTTTCCATGAAGATGCTGGAGTTTCAGCCTTTCACTGACTTAACCAGAACACAGGGAATGCTATTACCCACTGGCTGCAAAGAGCCTAACTTCCTTTTCTTTTGAAAATATATTATCGGAATTCAAAAAAAAAAAAAAAGTCAAAGAAATGAATGGGTGTGAGAAAGCATTTCAGCCCATGTTAATCAGTGCCATTCTGTGTAAAGCTGTTAAAGAGTAAAATATTGATTATCCCTGATAACAATCTTGCTGGCAGTGTGCTGTCACCACCGCCTTAATGAGAAGTGACTTAATGAGTTTGTCAAATGAACTTCATTTGCACACCTTAAGACATCTCCCTTACTGATTACTCGTGCGCAAGTTTACAGTCCTGCAAAAACCACTTCCAGTGCATAGGGTGGACCTAGCCAGCAGCTTCGGACCTAAAGATGAATGTGAACGTTCTCGTGAATGTTCTGGAATGTCTGCTCCACCCGCGACTTTGTGCCGACGCGCAGCCGAGAATGCCTTTCGCGCAGAAGGGAGTAATTCTATCCGCGGCGTCTGGCTCTGCCGTTGCCCTTGGCTAACCCCACCCATCGGTGGTTCCGTGAAAGAGAGCCGATGTGTTCATGTGCAAAAGGACTGTGATGCACTGGGGGGCGGGGGGGGTGGGGGGGGCACTCTCTTGCCCTTTGTCCCCGGGATCCGATTTCCAGTAGGGAGAGCGGGGATCCGATGTCAAGGCAACCGCTGAAAAACAACAATGAACGAGGGAGCATGAATGAGGAAAGGAAGGAAATGAATGAATGGATGGGTGAATGAATGAAGACGGGGGAGAAAGACTGCTGCGAGGAGGTTGGGGCGGAGGAGAGGGTGGGCAGGTGTGTGTGTGCGTGTGTGTGTGTGTACGTGTGTGTACGTGCGTGCACATCCGTATCTCAGGGAAGCCTCAGCCATGTTCACTGTGCGCCATTTTCTTTGCTTACTCCGGATTGGCTACTGGGGAGGAATCCTGGCTATGCGGCACTGAATTTGGGGGCGTAGTTCTCCCCCCATTCCCTTCCTCCACCCCCATCTTTCTTGACGCTGTTATTGGTGGCGCTGCTTGTGAATGAGACTCTCCGACTGTTGAATGTTGAATGAAAATGGGAGAGCGGTGAAGTGCTTGAGGGGGGGTGGGGAGGTGGGCTTACTCCAGTTCTATCCGCAGTCCCCCTCCCCTCCTAGACTCATGTACATTCAGGTCAGTGCGGCTGGCGAGAAGGAGAATGCCTTCGATTGCAAACGACTCGGGGAGCCAATGGAAACCTCCTTTCTCCGGGCAGGCACTGGCACTGTGCTCTGAATACTAACTGTGTTTCCCGGGCAACGGAGCTCCGATGATAGATAGGCTGGGTGCAGATAAACAGAGAGCACAGAGGCTTTGGGAGCCTGTGTGTGTGTGTTTGTCTGTGTGTGTGTGTGTGTTTGAGTTTGTGTGTATTTGTGTGTGTGTGTTTGTTTGTTTGTTTGTGTGAGTGAAAGCGTTTGAGTTTGAGAAACGAGTAAGGTGTTTGCGAGAAAATGCGCAAAAAAAGATTGAGAGTGTGTGTTGTGGATGTTTTTGTACATGGACGTGAGATAGAGAGACTGTGTGTAACGTAGTGTTGAGAGACTATATGAGAACTCCAAATTATTAAGGTACCCTGATGTAGCATATAAGAAGAGTTTCCCATCCATGTGAATTTGCGTGAATATGTCTGATCCAAGTAATAGAATTCAGATGAACCATAACACCAAATGGATAGAACTGTAAGGGTCTGTTGTAGATAAATATTTACTAGAGGTATACATGATTAATGGGAACATGACGTATTTCCCCTCACAGTCAATGAATCCAACTTTTGGAGCGGTCAGACAGGAATTATTATTGTTTCAATTTCAACAGAGCTGACAGGGTACCAGCTGCAGGATGAACAGATACTGTGCTCTTATACAATAGTTTTAGGTGCCCGTTGTGGTCCATTTGCCACATCCTTTAAAAACAACACCACACCTTCTTGCCGGGAATTTGCTGCAGTAAAAGAGAGAGAGTGGGAGTGAGCAAGAGGAGGAGAGGGAGGGGGTTGAGCGAGCGAGTGAGTACATGAATGAAAGAGAGGAAGAGGACGAGCTGTCGAGTAGATTACAAATGAAACAGAAGTATAGAATGGCGATGCAGCACAGAGCTTCTCTGTATAGTGGTGAGTCACCTTCTCGTTGGATACTGGGAAGGTCACATGACACCTCCCACAGTAGGAAGGTTACTAGGTCAATTGAGTGCTTTCATTAAAACACGGCAGACAACAATGGAGATCAGAATCATCCCGGCAGCTATGTTCTAATCAATCACTTTTTTTTTTTGCCCTTTATCTAAGAAGTAACCCAGCCCTGTCACAGCAGACAGAGCGCAGAGCTATCGCTGTATGGATAAGCAGAAAGGATTGCTCTCTCTGTGTTGCTCAGACTGGGAATTAACAAGAGCACGGAGCTTGATTAATGTCACAGGCGTGGAACAGACGTGCTCTGCAGCTGCTTTTGGTTTTAGCCTCCTTCGCTGACATTGAGTTAAGCCAGGCAGCAGGACCCTGAAAGCCCCATTCATATTCAGTTAGCAGTTCCTGCAGTGCCTCGAGACCTTGTGAGGTGCAGTGGTTCCTGGCAGTTTTACTGAATGAGATGGAGAAGGGTAGGAAGAGAGAGAGAGAGAGAGAGTGGAGGGAGGGAGGCAGGGAGGGAGGGATAGGGAGATGTCCACTGTCAGCCCCTACGGCAATGCAGTTAAGAAAGCTGATGGCACAAGGTGACGTCACCCATGGTAACTTTAATAAAACATGGTGTTGAGGTTGTGTACGTCAAAGCCCGGCTCACCGCCGCTGGCGTTCTGACTGCAGGGACAGGAAGCAGGTAGTGCAGCTCTGTGCGTCACTGCTCGTACGCCAGCGATCTTCCCCCGCTACGACCTGGCGATGACCCCGCCATGAATTTCAGTGTATTAATCGGTTAATAAACGTGTCTTCAAAGGGCCGTTTGTGAGAAACCTGTCATCCCTCTGACTACAGGCACAGTGGTGGCATTGCTGGATGCAGTGCATCGGCACAGGGAGCTGTGGAACACCTCCAAAAAACGCTGCCGCAAAGAGAGTGGACTGGCCAACTGTGCTCTCTGATTGGCTGTCGAGTCAAACCTGCCGCTAGGGACCAGAAGAAAAGCGCCTTCGCCAGCGTCGATCATTTACACCTATTAGGGCAGCTTTGCATCTTGGGATACTGTGGGCCGGAGAGCCGGAGACGGGAATCGCCGCGGCAATGTTCTTCGCGTCTGGTCCTTAATCATGCACGCTGGCTCTCAGACGGGCGGCGTTACCATCTTCAGAAGGACCTCATTTATCACGCTGCGCCAGACGCGAGGGGCAGGCCGAGGGGAACCGAGGGGGAGGCCGAGGGGGAGTGTGTGAGCAGGGAGGGGGAGGCGGAACAAATTGGAGTAATGCGTGCGTCGGGCCTACCTGCACGAGCGCCAGAGGGGAGCCCCGCACTGGAGGACAGGACGTAAACAAAGAAAAAACCGCCGTTTGGGGTCGTGTGCTGTGGCGGGTGTGGTGGTGGGGGGATTTGCTCTGCTGGGACACTTACCTCCAGAGAAAATGAATTACGGGCCGCCACCTTTTCCTGGAAGAGGACAGAAGCCGTGTCGAAGCCCTTGGCTGCTGTACTCACTGTACTGCCTCCACAGGCACCTACCTCCACACTGCAAAATGCTGTACGCCTGAATCACAGCGAGAACTACTGTAAAATGCACAAATCTGAATACATTCTCTTTAGGACTGAGATTAAATGAGAAATTTAATCTCAGGGCGAGCTTGCAGTATCCTCTCATTGCATTCCTCACTGCTTGTCATCACATTTATCTTCACTTGTAAAAGTCCTTCAACAAAAGAATCGCTGTAGCTGTTTTCTGACATGTCTGGACGTGAACCCAAACATTTCAAAATTCAACCAGTTCCATTACTGCACCTTCTGATTCTGATAACCACCCTAACCCCCTCCCTCCCCCCCCACAATATCCAGACATATTCCTTTGCTATTATCTTTCAAATCAAATACTGTACCTGCTGTTACAGGAAAATGTCATTCCTGCTGCTCACTGTCCCCCATAATACACACATCACATAACATCAGATATCATTCCTTCTGTTGTTGACTGCCCCCTCCCCACCCTGTTACACACTGGTCCCCCGTGTCATCAACCGGCTTTGTCACACACTGCCCTCGTTGCCAGATGTCCCCGTGGCAAACTGTGCCCTGTCACATGTCTCAGGCAGAGGCTCTGTTCCAAGCTGTCCCTCAGCAGAACTGCTCTTTCACTCAATACCTCAGCAGAATTGCGGAGAGATAAAAAGGTCAACACCATTTCTCAGGAGTCAGTCCATCCACATTGTCATTTAAAACCTGTTCTGTGCCTTTTTCTATTTGCTTACGCACACCCCCCCTGGCCCCCCTCTCGCCGCCCTGGCTTTCAGCATTGCGATTGACCTCTAGCCAATGATGACACTTCAGCCATAGACCGCATTTTCGACCGGTGCACAGTCCAGGCCCTCAGCTGCCAAATGCAGTATGGCAGCGATGCGATTACGAGGAAGGTGGAGGGGTTAATAATGAAGATGAGAATTGCACTCTTATGTAATCCACTCTGAATGCAAGCCCTGGCCTTAGCTGGGCCTTCGTGTTCCGCCATGAAGCACGGGTGAAGGGACGCCGCGGTTATGTAACCTGCAGCCTTGTTTTCGTGCTCGCTGTCCTGTCCATTTGGAAGCAATGGTGCTAATCACAGCAGAATGCTGGGAGACTCTTTGAGCTGTGGAATTGGTACACCAGGGACCCACGTTGGGCCCGCCTGTCAAATTCACCACTCACTATTGTTTGTCCTGCTGCTGAGGACTCTACTTGGATAGGCTGGCACTGGTGCTTATCTGACCATGTTAGTGACGTTACTAGCAAGTAATCTCAAGGTTACAAGTGATAACAGTTAAATGTTGCATGGACATTGTATTATATCCACGATGAAGAAGAAGGTTACCAAAGTAACCATTAGTGCTGGGCCCCCTAATGGAAAGTCACTGCAAAATATTTAAAGCAAATGTTAATTCCTATGTTTGCAGGCAGCAATCCCCCCCCTCCCTCCTCGCCTGGACTCCCTGCCCCCCTTTTTCCTTTTTTTGTCATTTTTGGAGATTCCCATGGGAATTTTACTGGGAATTCCCCTTTACTGGAAATGATCTGTTTTTGGAAAAGAAAAAACATGATAACATGCCGCAAAGTGAGGGATAGGGGATAATACTTGTTTTCTTTTCTATTTTGGTCATCTTCAGGAAACCAGTAATGGAAAGAGTGATGCATGTTGGCTCATGCCAGAGCTAGCTCAACAAAAATGTAAATATCCTGTTTCAGAGGGTAGTCTCTCAATAGACAAGTCAGCTGTTGTTGCTGGGGCAGAAAACAGAATGTTGTGATGGAGGAATCTAATACATGGTTTTAAACTTACAATTTCAGAGCCCTTTAATACTGTTTCATTATGCAAACACCGTATATTCAGACATTTGAGAAACTCAAGTGTCACTCACCAATCATGAAAAAGGAAACGGAGGACTATATGTATGTGTATTGTATAGAGATATTATGCACACCCTTATATAATCTTAAATTTGAATCTCAAAGGCAAGGAAAGCTGTTTAATAGGAGAGTTAGAACTGAATTCCCAGTTTGAAGGTGTGGTGACTGTAGAATTGTGTTCATTAGACCCTGGCAGAACACAAAACAGTTGCTAGAATTTTCTTCTCCTCTCATTAGAAGAGACACTGTGTTTGTTAACCCGTGAGAAGGATAGAACCGGTTGAAACAAAACGAGGCACAGTGGTTTAATTCACACACAAGACAAAAATTTCTCCTGTCGCAGGATCTGTCTGAGGCAGTCCCTCTTTCTCTCACTCTCTGGGATCAAACTGAAAACATTTCTCAGCTCCAGCAAGAGAAGTTAATTGCTAGAACGTTCCGTGTATGTAGCTCAGAGAAACTGTCTCAGGGGGCAGAGAGCTGAAGCTGGAGAAAGAAGTGGTTTTTACTTGTCAGCAGTACTGGCAGAGAGCCATGAAACTAAGTCTTCAGGAGTGAGAGATTACACATCATCCTTTTCGAGAAATGAAATGACTACAAGATCATTATTTTCTAATAAGAAAGGTTCGAATTTGGTGACCAAAGAGTTAAACTATATAAAGATAAAATGCTGTATAAATTTAATCCCCTGTACGTGTCCTGAAACAAAAGGGCAGGGAGGGGTTGTGAGGGTTGAGGAAACACTCGCATTGAGGATTATCTATCTGCCATAGCTCCCCCCCCCCCCCCCACTCTTATGATTAAATACTGCAATGGCTAGGTAGTATAAAGCTAAACCCTTTTAAAAAGCAATCAGCGATATATTAGCCAGGACAAAGGACCAGTGAGCAGATGGTAAGTGTTGTCCACAACCTGAGGTTTTCAAATCCTCTAAAACGCAATGCGCTTCTGCACAGACTCCCAGCAGCAGCAGCACATACAGCCATGGCATACTGAGCTTGGATACACTGCAGCATTACAATATTCATTGGACTGCCTTATCCAATATGGTGTCGTGAACAAACGAGCACAGCGGTAGTTACCTGGTGCACTGTAGGTGGAGAGAGAGAGAGAGAGAGAGAGAGTATCATTTTCTTTGCACAAATGTTTCAGCAGGCATTGCAAATTGTATTTTCCTAATCTACTTTTCACTGGGAAGATTTACATCCGCAAACTAGGCTGTGAAACAGGGAGGGATGTTCCTGCTAAATCTTGTCTTTCTTTTTTTCTTTGTGTTTCTGGCTAACACACTGGTTGTGTGAACTGCCTGCCAGCATTAGAAGTGGAGTCTCTCATTACCTTTTGCAATCTCCTGAAGACATACATCTTGAAACATGAATTTCTCTGTTTCACTCTCTCATCTTTCTGTATTTGTACAAGGGTTCATTACAGAAGTGATATGTCTTCTTTTTAATTGTGTCTTAAAATTGATTAATAAACAAGGTAAATATCAAGAATAAAATAATACAAATGAAAAATAATGTTTCAGGTCTTTTAAAAACATTTTTATTTCTTCAAGAAATATGAATATATTGCACATGTTAATGGCCATAGGTAGCCAAGCTACTGTAGAAATTATTTCACTCATTCAAAATCATTAACAAACCTGTGTCCTAACCATTATTCTAGCTGCTGAACACAGCCGTGAACTTTCCTTTACCCTCAGACTTACGGTTTTCCTAACCCTAACCCTAGTTTGGGCCCTTAACCCTAATTGAAGCCATTGGTAGATTGGAAAACTTCAGAAAACCCATTCAAAATTGATTAATAAACAAGGTAAATATCAAGAATAAAATAATACAAATGTAAAATAATGTTTCAGGCCATTTAAAAGCATTTTTATTTTTTGAAGAAATATGAATGTATAGCACGTTGTTAAAGGCCATAGGTAGCCATGCTACAGTAGAAAAAATTAGACTCATTCAAAATCATTAACAAACCTGTGTCCTATCCATTATTCAAGCTGCTGAACACAGCCGTGAACTTGCCTTTAGCCTCAGACTTACCGTTTTCCGAACCCTAAACCTAGTTTGGGCCCCTAACCCTAATTGAATCCATTGGTAGATTGGAAAACTTCAGAAAACCCAGTAAAAATGGATTAATAAACAAGGTAAATATCAAGAATAGAATAATACAAATGCAAAATAACGTTTCAGGTAATTTAAAAACATTTTAATTTTTTGAAGAAATATCGATAAATTGTACATTTTTTTATGGCCATAGGTAGCCATGCTACAGTAGAAAAAATTTGACTCATTCAAAATCATTAACAAACCTGTGTCCTATCCATTATTCAAGCTGCTGAACACAGCTGTGAACTTGCCTTTACCCTCAGACTTACCGTTTTCCTAACCCTAACCCTAGTTTGGGCCCTTAACCCTAATTGAAGCCATTGGTAGATTGGAAAACTTCAGAAAACCAATTTAAAATTGATTAATAAACAAGGTAAATATCAAGAATAAAATAATACAAATGAAAAATAACGTTTCAGGTCTTTTAAAAACATTTTTATTTCTTGAAGAAATAAGAATATATTGCATTTGTTGGTAAAGGCCATAGGTACCCTTGCTACAGTAGGAAATATTTGACTCATTCAAAATCATTAACAAACCTGTGTCCTAACCATTATTTAAGCTGCAGAACACAGCCGTGAACTTTCCTTTACCCTCAGACATACCGTTTTCCTAACCCTAACCCTAGTTTTGGCCCTTAACCCTAATTGAAGCCATTGGTAGATTGGAAAACTTCAGAAAACCCATTAAAAATTGATTAATAAACAAGGTAAATATCAAGAATAAAATAATACAAATGTAAAATAATGTTTCAGGTCATTTAAAAACATTTTTATTTTTTGAAGAAATATGAATATATTGCACATGTTGTTAAAGGCCATAGGTACCCATGCTACAGTAGGAAATATTTGACTCGTTCAAAATCATTAACAAACCTGTGTCCTAACCATTATTCTAGCTGCTGAACACAGCCGTGAACTTGCCTTTACCCTCAGACTTACGGTTTTCCTAACCCTAACCCTAGTTTGGGCCCTTAGCCCTAATTAAAGCCATTGGAAGATTGGAAAACTTCAGAAAACCCAGTAAAAATTGATTAATAAACAAGGTAAATATCAAGAATAAAATAATACAAATGCAAAATAACGTTTCAGGTAATTTAAAAACATTTTAATTTTTTGAAGAAATATCGATATATATTGAACATTCTTTTATGGCCATAGGTAGCCATGCTACAGTAGAAAAAAATTGACTCGTTCAAAATCATTAACAAACCTGTGTCCTAACCATTATTCAAGCTGCTGAACACAGCCGTGAACTTTCCTTTACCCTCAGACTTACGGTTTTCCTAACCCTAACCCTAGTTTGGGCCCTTAGCCCTAATTAAAGCCATTGGAAGATTGGAAAACTTCAGAAAACCCAGTAAAAATTGATTAATAAACAAGGTAAATATCAAGAATAAAATAATACAAA